>NC_052332.1:29335696-29455993 GCF_016432855.1 Salvelinus namaycush
ACAGCAGCTGCAGCGACAGTAATAACAGCAGCAGCAACAACAGTAGTAACAGCAGCAGCAGCGACAGTAGTAACAACAGCAGCAGCGACAGTAGTAACAGCAGCAGCAGCAACAACAGTAGTAACAGCAGCAGCAGCAACAGTAGTAACAGCAGCAGCAGCAGCAACAGTAGTAACAGCAGCAGCAGCAACAGTAGTAACAGCAGCAGCATCGACAGTAGTAACAGCAGCAGCAGCGACAGTAGTAACAGCAGCAGCAGCAACAACAGTAGTAACAGCAGCAGCAGCAACAGTAGTAACAGCAGCAGCATCGACAGTAGTAGCAGCAGCAACCGTAGTAACAGCAGCAGCATCGACAGTAGTAACAGCAGCAGCAGTAACAGTAGTAACAGCAGCAGCAGTGACAGTAGTAACAGTAGCAGCAGCAACAGTAGTAATAGCAGCAGCAGCAACAGTAGTAATAGCAGCAGCAGCAACAGTAGTAACAGCAGCGACAGTAGCAGCAGCAGCAGCAACAGTAGTAACAGCAGCAGCGACAGGAGTAGTAGCAGCAGCAGCAGCAACAGTAGTGACAGCAGCAGCAGCGACAGTAGTAACAGCAGCAGCGACAGTAGTAACAGCAGCAGCAGCAACAGTAGTAACAGCAGCAGCAGCAACAGTAGTAACAGCAGCAGCAGCGACAGTAGTAACAGCAGCAGCAGCAACAACAGTAGTAACAGCTGCAGCAGCAACAGTAGTAACAGCAGCAGCAACAGTAGTAACAGCAGCAACAGCAACAGTAGTAACAGCAGCAGCAGCAACAGTAGTAACAGCAGCAGCAGCGACAGTAGTAACAGCAGCAGCAGCGACAGTAGTGACAGCAGCAGCAACAGTAGTAGCAGCAGCAGCGACAGTAGTAACAGCAGCAGCAGCAACAGTAGTGACAGCAGCAGCGACAGTAGTAACAGCAGCAGCAGCAACAGTAGTAACAGCAGCAGCAGCGACAGTAGTGCAGCAACAGCAGCAACAACAGTAGTACAGCAGCAGCAGCGACAGTAGTAACAGCAGCAGCAGCAACAGTAGTAACAGCAGCAGCAACAGCAGTAACAGCAGCAGCGGCAGTAGTAACAGCAGCAGCAGCGACAGTAGTAACGGCAGCAGCAACAGTAGTAACAGCAGCAGCAGCAGCGACAGTAGTAGCAGCAGCAGCAGTGACAGTAGTAACAGCAACAGCAGCAACAGTAGTAACAGCAGCAGCAACAGTAGTAACAGCAGCAGCAGCAGCGACAGTAGTAGCAGCAGCAACAGTAGTAACAGCAGCAGCAGCAACAGTGGTAACAGTAGCAGCAGCAACAGTAGTAACAGCAGCAGCAGCGACAGTAGTAACAGCAACAGCAGCAACAGTAGTAACAGCAGCAGCAACAGTAGTAACAGCAGCAGCAGCAGCGACAGTAGTAGCAGCAGCAACAGTAGTAATAGCAGCAGCAGCAACAGTAGTAACAGCAGCAGCAGCGACAGTAGTAACGGCATCAGCAACAGTAGTAACAGCATCAGCAACAGTAGTAACAGCAGCAGCAACAGTAGTAACAGCAGCAGCGACAGTAGTAACAGCAGCAGCAACAGAAGTAACAGCAGCAGCAACAGTAGTCACAGCAGCAGCGACAGTAGTAACAGCAGCAGCAACAGTAGTAACAGCAGCAGCAGCGACAGTAGTAACGGCAGCAGCAACAGTAGTAACAGCAGCAGCAGCGACAGTAGTAACAGCAACAGCAGTAACAGTAGTAACAGCAGCAGCCACAGTAGTAACAGCAGCAGCAGCAGCAACAGTTGTAACAGCAGCAGCAGGAGCGACAGTAGTAACAGCAGCAGTAGTAACAGTAGTAACAGCAGCAGCAGGAGCGACAGTAGTAACAGCAGCAGTAGTAACAGTAGTAACAGCAACAGTAGTAACAGCAGCAGCAGCGACAGTAGTAGCAGCAGCAACAGTAGTTACAGCAGCAGCGACAGTAGTAACAGCAGCAGCAGCAACAGTAGTAACAGCAGCAGCAGCGACAGTAGTAGCAGTAGCAACGGCAGTAGTATCAGCAGCAGCAGCAGAGTGGGTAGGAAAATGGACTAGCGACAAGACGGATGCTGTCTCAAATCCCAGGAGGAACATGTCATAGTGATGCAGTGCTCATATCAAGGCACTTAACCTCAATGGCTCATGGGTAACATTCTAATTTAACATTCACGGCTGTTACTGAAACATTCACAGAAATCATGTATAGATGTCGCTGGGAGATTTGAGTTAAAGTATAAATTATGATGCGTGCATCTCATTTTAGGATACGGCCCTAATGGAGTATTCAAATGAAATGTACAATATGGTAACAGTACTGTTTGTACGTTACTTTGATTAAAGCATCTGCTCTGAATTTATAGATTGAGTGGATTAGGTAATATGTTAATGTCATTATTTATAAATTGATGTGCATTGATTTTCTTTTAAGCCAATAATAATTTGTTTAATTGTATTTAATACAATCATGTGTTTTGCAGCATTAGGTTGGTTTGTACCCTACTGGACATTTTGAAGGCAGCTGATTCAGATTTAGTAGCAGTAACATCAGTTCAGAGCTAATGACTCTGAAGAGGCCTAGGGTCTGTTCCAGACAAGCAATGAAGCTCACTGATTGCACTCTGCTGACTCAAGCACAATGGACGGCTTCTAATAGTTCTCTCTCACAGAAACGACTATATACAGTACTGCCAAAGACAAGGTATTTAAACTATTAAAAGTCTTGCAGAATGGTCCAACAGTGCATTCGGAAAGTATTCAGACACCTTTACTTTTTCCACATTTTCCAGCCTTATTCTAAAACGGATTGAATATTTTTTTTCCGTCATCAATCTAGATACAATACAATACAATACAATACAATACAATACAATACAATACAATAATGACAAAGCGAAAACAGGTTTTTAGAAATGTTTGCACATTATAATTTAAAAAAAACAGAAATACCTTATTTACCTAAGTATTCAAACCCTTTGCTATGAGACTCAAAATTGAGCTCAGGTGCATCCTGTTTCCATTGATCACCCTTGATGTTTCTACAACTTGATTGGAGTCCACCTGTGGTATATTACATTTATTGGACATGATTTGGAAAGGCACACACTTGTCTATATAAAGGTCCCACAGTTGACAGTGCATGTCGGTGCAAAAACGAAGCCATGAGGTTGAATGAATTGTACGTTGAGCTCCGAGACAGGATTGTGTTGAGGCACAGATCTGGGGAAGGGTACCAAAACATCTCTGCAGCATTGAAGGTCCCCAAGAACACAGTGACCTCCATCATTCTTAAATGGAAGAAGTTTGGAACCAATAAGACTTTTCCTAGAGTTGGCCGCCCGGCCAGACTGAGCAATCGGGGGAGGACCTTGGTCAGGGAGGTGACCAAGAACCCGATGGTCACTCTGACAGAGCTCCAGAGTTCCTCTGTGGAGATGGGAGAACTTTCCATAAGGACAACCATCTCTGCAGCACTCCACCAATCAGGCCTTTATGGTAGAGTGGCCAGACGGAAGCCACTCCTCAGTAAAAGGCACATGACAGCCCGCTTGGAGTTTGCCAAAAGGCACCTAAAGACTCTCAGATCATGAGAAACAAGATTATCTGTTTTGATGAAGCCAAGATTGAACTCTTTGGCCTGAATGCCAAGCGTCACGTCTGGAGGAAACCTGGCACCATCCCTACGGTGAAGCATGGTGGTGGCAGCATCATGCTGTGTGGATGTTTTTCAGCGGCAGGACTGGGAGACTAGTCAAGATCGAAGAAAAGATGAATGGAGCAAAGTACAGAGAGATCCTTGATGGAAACCTGCTCCAGAGTGCTCAGGACCTCAGACTGGAGCGAATCTTCACCTTCCAACGGGACAACGACCCTAAGCACACAGCCAAGACAAGGCAGGAGTGGCTTTGGGACAAGTCTCTGAATGTCCTTGAGTGACCCAGCCATAGCCCGGACTTGAACCCAATCAAACATGTCTGGAGGGACCTGAAAAGAGCAACAACGCTCCCCATCCAACCAGACAGAGCTTGAGGGGATTTGCAGAGAAGAATGGGAGAAACTCCCCAAATACAGGTGTACCAAGCTTGTAGCGTCATACCCATGAAGACTCTAGGCTGTAATCGCTGCCAAAGGTAATTCAACAAATTACTGAGTAAAGGGTCTGAATACTTACAGTACCAGTCAAAAGTTTGGACACACCTACTCCTTCAAGGGTTTTTCTTTATTTAAAAATAATAATAATAATGTTGTAGAATAATAGTGAAGGCATCAAAACTATGAAATGACACATATGGAATCATGTAGTAACCAAAAACGTGTGAAACAAATCAAAATAGATTTTATATTTGAGATTCTTCAAAGTAGCCACTCTTTGCCTTGATGACAGCATTGCACACACTTTTTAAAATTTATTTTAGAATAAGGCTGTAACATAACAAAATGTAAAAAAGTCAGGGGGTCTGAATACTTTCCGAATGCACTGTACACTGAGATACATACAAATAATAATATACGGAAATAACATTTTGGAGAGTTGATAGTACAACAGTGATTGAGCATGGCCGTATTGTAGCACAGTGAAAGTAAATAGGTCATCATTTTTTCTTGTATATATCTTTTTTCCATCCTCAGACTCTTCATCCTCTATTTTTGTGTTTCATATATTCATCCTTTGATCCCTTCATTTATCCCCTTCAGCATCATGGCCATCTCTTGCTTGCATCACTCCTTCCCAAGCACCAATCACTACATTTTAAATGACATTCATGGACATAGGCATGTAAGATAAGCTTCGTGCCAGTGTTATCTCTACCATGCCATCAATAGAGTGGATTTCCCGATACACCAGCACCCTCTTTGGTAATCATTCCCAGATTTTCCTCTTTTATCATAAATATGTGGATATGAGTGCTGCCAGTTACGGTTTCTGTAGTGGATTTCATGGAGAAGATACTGTAGCAACAGTCAATGCTGTCATTTTAGATCTACTCTCTCTCTCGGTGGCTCTCTGTCTCTCTCTCTCCCCATCCCTCTCTCCTCCTCTCTCTCTCCCCACCCTCTCTCCTCCCCGCTCTCTCTCTCCCCCACCCCTCTCTCATTCTCTCTATCTCTCTATGTAAATTGATCCTCTCCTTCTTGCTCCAGTTCCAGTATTGGAAAGTGTAGGGCTGTTTTGTGTACTGTACCCTCCCTGCCTTAGGCGACTGTCTGTCTGGCCAGACCATTTCCACACCAACCCCCTCCCCCTCCTCATCCCCATCCCCATCCCCTCCACACAGCCCCGCATTGTCTGACATCTCCCGAATACAGATGACTGCAACTTTGACTGCAACAATTTGTGGGGACACACACGCGTCCTGTACAGTCTTGCTCACGCACACACACATCTATATACTTCTGTCACTGTACTCTACAATTACAAACACACACACACGCACACACACACGCACACACACTCTCACACCCTCAATGGATCTGCACCATAGACTTCATAAAGTATTCATACCCCTTTACTTTTTACAGCCTGAATTTAAAATTGATTAAATTGAGATGTTGTGTCACTGGCCTACACACAATACCCCATAATGTCAGTGGAATTATGTTTTTAGAAATGTTTACAAATTAATTAAAAATAAAAAGCTGAAATGTCTTCAGTCAACAAGTATTCAACCCCTTTGTTATGGCAAGCCTAAATAAATTCAGGAGTAAAAATGTGTTTAACAAGTCACATAATAAGTTGCATGGTATCACTCTGTGTGCAATAATAGTGTTTAACAGGATTTTTAAACGACTACCACATCTCTATACCCCACACATAAAGTACAACTATCTGTAAGGTCCCTCAGTCGAGCAGTGAATTTCAAACACAGTTTCAACCACAAAGACCAGGGAAGTTTTCCAATGCCTCGCAAAGAAGGGCACCTATTGGTAGATGGGTAAAAAAGCAGACATTGAATATCCCTTTGAGCATGGTGAAGTTATTAATTACACTTTGGATGGTGTATCAATACACTCAGTCACTACACCGATACAGTTGTCCTTCCTAACTCAGTTGCCGCTCAGGGATTTCACCATGAGGCCAATGGTGACTTTAAAACAGTTACAGAGTTTAATGGCTGTGATAGGAAACTGAGAATGGATCAACAGCGTTGTAGTTACTCCACAATACTAACCTAAATGACAGAGTGAAAAGAAGGAACTGTCACGTTCTGACCTTAGTTCCTTTTTTATGTCTCTATTTTGGTTTGGTCAGGGCGTGAGTTGGGGTGGGCATTCTATGTTTTGTTCTATGTTTTGTATTTCTGTGTTTGGCCTGGTATGGTTCCCAATCAGAGGCAGCTGTCAATCGTTGTCTCTGATTGAGAACCATACTTAGGTAGCCTGTTCCCACCTGTGTTTGTCAGTAGTTGTTTCCTGTTTTGTGTTTTGTCACCTGATAGGACTGTTTTGTTTTTTCGTTGTTTCTCCTTTGTTATTTTTGTGTTCAGTTTAATAAATTTAACACGGAATACAAATATTCCAAAACATGCATCCTGTTTGCAATAAGGCACTAAAGAAAAACTGTAAAAAAATTGTGAAATCAACTTCATGTCCTGAATACAAAGCGTTAAGTTTGGGGCAAATCCAACACAACACATCACTGAGTACCACGCTTCATATTTTCAATCATGGTGGTGGCTGCATCATGTTATGAGTATGCTTGTAATCAGCAAGGAATAGAAACATAATAGAGATAAGCACAGGCAAAATCCTAGAGGAAATCCTGGTTCAGTCTGCTTTACACCAGACACTGGGAGACAAATTCACTTTTCAGCAGGACAATAACCTTAAACACAAGGCCAAATCTACACTGGAGTTGCTTACCAAGAAGACAGTGAATGTTTCTGAGTGGCCTAGTTACAGTTTTGACGTAAATTGGCTTGAAAATCTATGACAAGACTTGAAAATGGCTGTCTAGCAATGATCAACAACCAACTTGAGAGAGCTTGAAGAATTTTTTAAAGAATAATGGGCAAATATTGTACAATCTAGGTGTGCAAAGCTCTTAAAGTCTTCCCATTCAGACTCACAGCTATATTCACTGCCAAAGGTGATACTAACATGTATTGACTGAGGGGTGTGAATAGTTATGTAAATGAGATATTTCTGTATTTCATTTTCAATAAATTAGCAAAAATGTCTAAAAACATGCTTTCACTTTCTAATTATGGGGTAGTGTGTGTAAATGGCTGAGAAAAAAAAATATTGAATCAATTTCGAATTCAGGCTGTAACACAAAAAAAAAGTGGAATAAATCAAGGGGTATGAATACTTTCTGAAGGCACTGTAATTGATGTCATAATGTCTGTGGATTAGACCAGCCCTGCTAGTGTAAGCCAAATGAGTAACCATGGGAGGGAGAAACTAAAGTAACTGTAGAAAGTGTTTAAAATCTATCTATGTGCCATTCTTTGTTAATCCACCCAATCACAACTCCATATGTTCCTCTAATCCCTCCCACTCTCTCCACCACATCGATCTCACTCTCCTTCTATCTTGCCTTTGAAGGAACTGACCCAAATACTCCCCTCTGTTTGACGGACTTCTTTGCACAGCTGCTCAGACTAAAAAAACACACTCAATCCCTCACTCTACTCTGCCACACACACACATATAGTACACTCACAGCAAATATACACACATATATACAATACGCTCACGCATATACACACATACGCACATATGCACACTCATAGCTTAGCTTATCAATATTCCGTAGTGAATGCAGAAACAGTGGGATGTACTGTATACCTAATCTGCTTAGTCTTTGGGAGAATTCAAATAAATACTCTATTACACTGTTATAGGGCCAGGAGATTTCACCAAACATGTGGTCAGACCAGAAATATTAGGCCCTAGTTTTTGGATTATTTCAGTGGACAGACCATATGGTCTGGAAAAACTGTATTTTTGGAATAGTAATTTCCCTCTAAGAACACTGTTTGACCAAAAAATGATTTGATATATTTCATTATGTTCAACATTTTCAAACAGGTTTGGCCACGGTTTATTTTACTGAAATTGATTTGAAGAAAAATCCTCTCCTTTCCTCCAACTCCTGCTGGAAGCAGATTACTGCCACTTCACCATGACAAGGGGATTGAAGTCGAGATATAGACCCTTAGAGGGATTAGTATACTGTAGCGGTTCAATTTCCATGTGACCATGTATAATTTGTGGGATATGGTTTAGGCATAATGAAATAAGGGTACATTGTCAAGCTTGTTATATCCTGGCATTTCAGTGATTTGGGAATTTCAATTAAACCTTAGTGATCTGGTCACTTGAGCGAATTGTTAACTAAAACCTGTATCCTTTTCAGTCTATCTAGGGCTGAAGGAGCCGGCCTGGTTTGAGCTTATCCTTAGGATTCAAGGATCCAGGAAGTTGAGATCGAGAGGAAGGGACGTTCATCATCAGCACCATGGCGTCTGAGGGAGTGGCCGAGCTGCGTGATTGGCTGTTCCTGCTCATGCTCTGCCTGACTCTGTTGGCCGAGGTGCTGGAGATTGCTGCAGCCACAGGGTACGACCAGGAGGGAGACCCAGTATGCCCCTCTGTCTGTCGATGTGACGAGGACTTCATCTACTGCAACGACCGTGGCCTGAGCTCTATCCCCCCTCTGCCCCCCTCTGCCACTGTGCTCTACCTTCAGAACAACCACATAGACAACGCCGGGCTCCCCACCTCCCTGGAGCGTCAACTCACCATCCGAGTGGTCTACTTGTATGATAACGAGCTGGATGACTTCCCCATGCACCTGCCCCCTTCCCTCCGGGAACTGCACCTACAGGACAACAACATCCGTACGCTTCCCCGCGCCACCCTGGCCCGCATGCCACTGCTGGAGAAGCTGCACCTGGACGACAACTCTGTCTCCACCGTCAGCATCGAGGACCAGGCCTTCGTTGACAACCCACGGCTGCGCCTGCTTTTCCTGTCACGTAACCACCTGTCCAGCATCCCTTCTGGGCTCCCGGCCTCTCTGGAGGAACTGAGGCTGGACGACAACCGCATCTCCACCATCCCCACCCACGCCTTCCGTGGCCTCTCCTCCCTGCGACGCCTCGTTCTGGACGGGAACCTCCTGGCCAACCAGCGCATCGCAGACGACACCTTCTCCCGCCTCTCCAACCTGACAGAGCTTTCATTGGTGCGTAACTCCCTCCTGACCCCGCCACTCAACCTGCCCAGTACCCACCTGCAGCGTCTCTCTCTGCAGGACAACGCTCTGATCCACATTCCCCGTGGCTCCCTGGATGGCATGAGGAGGCTCCAAAGACTGGACCTGTCTGGCAACAACCTGACCACCCTGCCTCGGGGCCTGTTCAAAGACTTGGACAACCTGGGACAACTGCTGGTGCGGGGGAATCCCTGGCACTGTGGCTGTAACCTGCGCTGGTTACATGACTGGCTGCATGCTAGGGGTAACTCCATCACGGTGAGGGGCCTCACCTGCCAGGGGCCTGACAAGGTTCGAGACATGGCCCTTAAGGACCTGACCAGTCAGATGGAGGAGTGTGAAGTCCCAGGCATAGTGGCTGTCGGGGCTGGGGCTGGGGTCGGGGCCACAGGAAGTGAGACCAGAGACAGAGGGGGTGGAGCAGAAGTAGGAGGGGTTGCTGCTAGCTCCACCACCCTCGCCCCTCCACAGGGCTCCCTCTTCACCCTGCGCTCCAAGCGGCCCGGCCTGGGGCTACCAGACTCTGGTCTAGACTACACACTGGGCAGCAGTGGAGTAGGTAAGAGCCTGGCCCTGAATGTCAAGCCCTTGACCCCAGACAGCATCCGTGTCACCTGGAGCGTGGCCCAGCCCACCTCCTCCTTCAGACTCAGTTGGCTGCGGCTGGGAACCAGCGCTGCCATGGGCTCCATCACAGAGACCCTGGTGAGAGGAGACCGCAGAGAGTACCTGCTCACCTCCCTGCACCCCCGCTCCAGCTACATCATCTGCATGGTGCCCCTGGCAGCCAGCTCCAGGGGTAAAGGAGCCATGGCAGGTGGAAACACTGACTCAGATGAAGCTCCAGTGTGCGCTAAAGCTGAGACATCAGACCCCAGTCAGCCAGATGTGGGCCAGGAGGACAACCAGGACCCTGAACACATGGCTACTCTGCCTCTGGCTGGGATCATTGGAGGAGCTACGGCCATCGTCTCTCTGGCGCTCATAGTTGCCGTCTTTTGCTGGTACAGGCTTCGGGCCGGACGCCTGTCTTCTCGTGACCACTACAGCCGTGGCAGCTCCAGAAAGAGCAAGCACTGCAATGACTACATTGAGTCAGGCACAAAGAAGGACACCACCATCCTGGAGATCCGAGGCCCAGGGTTCCAGATGACACCCATGGTTACCCATCAGCCGTTGCAACCCATGCCCCTCCGGGAGGATTACATCATCCACACTATATTCCCCTCCAATGGCACCGGCCTCTACAAAGGTGCCCACCAAGTGTCCAATGCAGGGTATGGCACCAACCGTGGCTATAGAGAAGGAGGGATCCCAGATATAGACTACTGTTACACGTGATAGTCCTGGCCAGTTCCACACTGTTCTAGATGTACTGTATAGATGCACAATTTTTTTGTAAGCATGGGTTCTTCTGAAGCACCCCCTTTTGTGCCTTCCTCTTCTAGTCTCCCATTCCAGCTAAGCCTGCTGTTCACTGCACTGACACTATTTGATTAATTGGTTGGGATGCCTGCAGGAAACCGCTACTGGTACACAGCAGCAGGGACTAACGGACGTCCCATTACAGGTGTTGATACGGACTGCTTCTTCACACCATTAGTAATGGTCAGTGTACTTTTTCATCACTGCTCCCTCTCTCAGTGAGACAGTCAAATTATGTGCTGTGTTGAAACGGCAAGATATTTTCACATACAGTACAGTTCCATTTCAGGGCATATGTATGGAACGTCACACTAACAAAGCTGTAAGGTTAAAAAGTCCTGAAAGGGTCAGAGAGACAGACTGATATGCATCCCTTGCCCACTGGCCATATTTTGCCCTCTTGGCTCATCCGTTTAAATGCCTCAACTATCCTGATGTGCCCATTTTGTCCTATCAGTTACCTGAAGACAGGGCTCTTTAAAGCTGTGAATGGTTATTTTTCAAACGGCCCACATAACCGCTTGTCTTAAAGCAGACTAGTTGTAGTCTGATCCAGTGGTTCCACAGGGTGAGGGTCTTGTCAGGGCCCAGGGGTGGCTGTCCCTGAAGATATCCTTGATGACTCTGGCTAGATTCTATAACGGAACAATGCATTGAATTCAATGCAGCCCAGGCTTGTAGATACTTTACTTAGATAGACATCCACTGATCAAAGCTAGTCCCTCATTGCTACCCTTATTTATTGGTTTTGTTTTCGGTGCGTTTTTTTGTAGCTGGGCCTTGACATTTTTGATGGGGAAATTACTCTAATTTCACCCTTGATGGGGATGATGGATTTGTTGTAGGTCATTTTTGAGCAAGAAGAAGATTTAAAAAATAAATAAATAAACTCTAAAGATTAAAATTCTCTTGACTGCACCAGCGTGAATGTTGATGTTATGTACACCTCTTCAATGAAAACTATCTGAAGCAAAAGAGACATTATCAGTTTACAAGACAGAACTTGGTTAATAATAGAGTACCCTGCCAAGACTGACAAATCGCTACTTTGAGACTTAAGAGTCAAACCTCCATTTCTCCCTCTGTGTACTTATCAAGTTACCTTAGAAGGTGGTGGTGTTCTGGTGAGAAGGGGGGCCTCCGCTTGGTACTAGATGGCTTTGTAGTTGTTCACTAGTGGGCCGATTCCCAACAGGACAGAGGACTTCTGTGGAGCATCCTGTGGACAGACACAGCAGTCTTGTAAGTGTGAACCAGAAAATTAGTATGTAAACAGCTTAGAGGATATCAGGTAGATTATCAAACCGTAACACTGTGGACCTGCACTGTGGGAGGGAGTGAGTAGGTAGAGGATCCGAGGAGGTGGGGTGAGGCGACAATGGGGTGAGTTCTATTTTCCTTTGTGTGGGCACTGATGATAATTCTCTGCTCAGCAGGGTTGGGCATAATTCGAATTGAAGGCAGTCAATTCAGGAAGTGATTTGAATTTAAAACTCTTGAAATAAATAGCTTTTCAGTTTATTGAGAAGTCATTGAAAATAAATGCCCTTATTTAGATTATTTGATTGTAATTTTAGTTTACTTCTTGAATTGACTGCCTTCATTTCGAATTGAGCCCAACCCTGCTACTCAGTCCACTTCCCCTATACCCAGAAGCACTACAAATGTAAATGAATCAGCACTTACAGCTACGTAACAGGGAGTGAATGAGGGGATAATGACAGACAGGGAGACCTAGAGAGACACAGAGGAAAAGAGAGCGACAGATTCAAATGCAGAAGACAACACAGAAATGATGGCTCTGGAACGACGGAGTTAACCCATGCATAAACCTGTTTGTCATAGCCTGCTACTCCACATTGCTTTAATATTCTCCATTGCTTGTTTATCACTTTACTGTTTCCATGGCGGAAACAAATCGTGATTCCTTGGCTGTTTTGTCTGTTAGGATTTCATAGTAGGTTGACTGTCAGACAAAATGTCAAAGGAGCGTTAATTTTATTTTGAATACAACATGTGAAACTGGAACAAATGATGCTGTTGGTGGCAGGTTTTTATTTGAGAAAATATTGATAAACATTTTATTTTAGATTTTTTTAGTTTATTAATTTTATGCTATTACCATGACATCCACTCATTTCCACTTTGAGATACCATCCACACCTGTCTCCACAGGAAAAACAAAATACTGAGCCTTTTAAAAGTGTGCACATTTTTTGTGGTAGGGTCCCTATTGAGTGTACACCTTCTTTAGAAATCAATTCTCAGAGAGTGGTAATAACACAGTATAATCTATCACATTACAGCAACAATGTCGCCATTTCACCATATGTAAGAGCACAAAAAACTGTTGAAATATATATATTTCATTTTTTTAAGTAACCACACATAGGGGTAATAGTGAGGGGAAGAATCATATCACAGCTAACCAGCTTACATACAGAAACCAGGCCTGCATGTTTTACTGTTACTCCCTCTCTGCCTATTACTCGCCCTCTCTCTCCTATAAAACAGAGTGTATTTATTTGGTATGCAGCTATTACGGCAGGTAGCATAGTGGTTAGAGGGTTGCACCAGTTACCGCTAGGTCGCTGGTTCAAATAAGCCGTCAAGGTGAAAAATGAGCAAGGCACATAACCCTAATTTGCTTTACTATGGCTGACCCTGTAAAACACCAAATTTCACTGCACCTACAGTATGTGATAATATATATATTTTTTAAATGATTGTTTCTAGTTGAGCTTGCATGGCTAGATGTGTATGTTTGAGAGAAAGGGAGTCAGAGAGAGAGAGAGAGAGAGAGAGAGAGAGAGAGAGAGAGAGAGAGAGAGAGAGAGAGAGAGAGAGAGAGAGAGAGAAAGAGAATACCACAGTAAGTATGCAGATTGTGTGCATCTCAGTCATCGCAGGGAGCACTTACGGTAATTTTGCTTCATTTTTTTAGACCATCTGCCGATTTTACTTCTCTGTCGACTCGACCAGCAGTTGGTGTTTGTTTGTGTGTCAGATTGTGTGGCTCCTGCTGACTCAGACCAGCAGTTGTTCCACCTGCAGCCCATTAACACAGATGTCTTCCCTTCCCTGCTGCGACTGCCCTGGCTCCACCGAAAGGCCCTGTTTGCATAGTCTGTGTTTCTAAAAAAAAATAAAACACTCCTCTCTGTGCTCAGATCGATGCTAGCTGCACAATAACAGAGAGCGAAAACAGGGTCAGCTGGGGATCCGTCACCCAGCACACTTTCTAAAGCTTTCTGGGTGAAATGGTGCTCATCATTATCATCATTATCATCAATTATTGCACATTCCCATCCACATTCAGCGCGCCCTCTTCATGCCCCTTCTCTTAGTAGAGTGCCCATCACCCAACCCACACAAGAGTTGGAAGCCTTTGGTATGCTGAGTGGATCCAGGTTTCCGGCGCCAACTTGTGCCACTTTCACATCATGTCGGAAACTTGGAAACTCTTGAGATTTCCGACTTGCTTACTCATTGTAGAAAGATGATACCCGAGTTTCCCATTTGGGAAGTATCAGAATCAACCAACAGGAAGCTCTACGCAAATAACTTACGTTAATTTTAACTCTGAGGTCCCGAGTTTCCAACATGACATGAACACGGCATAACACAGGAAATTCAAGGCAATGGTCTGTGGTTTTATGCTTTAAAAAATAATTTTTATGTTATTTTTTTGTCTACCCCTCCATATTTTTCCTGTGTTTTTTGTAAGTTGCTGCTGTTGAACATCGCTCGCTCTTCCTTTGTTGGACTCTGTGTTATACTGAGAAAAAATGAACTATTTTGTATAAAGGTTGTCTCTTTTCAATGTGATTAAAGGGGAAATGTGCAAAGCCTTGTGGCACATTTATTTGTGTGTGTGTGGAGTCCATGTATTTGTGTGAGTGAGTGTGTGTGTTACTGTGTGTGTTTCAGTCTGTCTGTCTAGCATTAGTGTGTTTGTGTCTGTTTGAGTGTACCTGTTCCTCGTTAAAGTTGTGTCCTAGCACACAGGGGTCTAAACCAAAGCCAAACAGCTTGTTGGCTGTGGTACAGATGTATCGATTTCCACTGCTTTGGCCCCATCATATCCCACAGGCAAATACACACACACACACACACACACACACACACACACACACACACACACACACACACACACACACACACACACACACACACACACACACACACACACACACACACACACACACACACACATCTACACAGCTGATAGACCTACAATGATTACCATTACACTCATTGTCCTCTCTCGCTGTTCTTTATTTCTCCCCTGTTCAAAAACAAGCAGTTCCTAGAACATATGGGCCGGCATTAACCTGCTCTCACATTCATACTGGCCTGTTCATGAGCATCTTTAAACTGTGTCCATGGCTGCTGGATGCACTAATACTGAAGGGACATTGTCACAGCAATGCTGGCTGACTATGAGTAACACTATGAGTAACACCCAGTAGAATTAGTCTACTGGGACAATAAGCAGCTAAGAACAGTATGAACCTTCCGATGAACTCATTTAGTTGGGAAAATAAATGTTGTTTATGTTTTAAGGCAGCTGTTTCTTTCCTCTAGTTGTCTGCCTAGCTGGTCTGAAAGAGGGAGGAACCATTTTGGATTTGATAGTCTGAGGCAGAGGTGTACACATTAGCGGTATGCATTACTGTGGATTTAGTCCATTGAACAATCCTGACTGCAAAAGGAAACAAGTTGGGCAAATATACAGAGACATGCAGGCCCAAGGAAACAGTAATTTGTACAGGAGTTACGTTGTGTCCCCCATCCACCCCTCCTCTAGAGGACAGCCTAAGTGCTCCAGGCCTCATGTCTTTTATAGGATTTCCAGGGCACAATATTAAATAGAAGCATGTCAAAAGGTTGAAGGGGTGGGGGGGGGGGGGGGGGGGGGGGGGGGAAGTGAGACAGGGGCGAGCCAATGTCACTGTATTTCCTATCTTTATTGGGAGTGACACCAGCAGCCCTCCACTCCACCTCCTCCCCTCTCTGTATGGATTAGCTGAGAGTAGGGGGAGGTCAGTAGACATGCGTCTCACTTCTTTCCCTCTGTCTCACACACTCCATTTGTCTCTGTCTCTTTCTATACCCCACCACCCCATCCACTGCCTCTGCTTCATCCATCCATCCGTGATTCCCCTCCTCTTTCCCTCTCTCTCTCTCGTGTGGAATTTCTCTTTGTCTGTCTGTGTGTGTCCTTCATTTGACATACATAAATCAATCAGTCAATCCAATTTTATTCTGAGCAAAGCCCAACGGACTTTCTTTCGAGCCATTGCTCTGGAAAAGTAACGGAACCCAGTGTCTAATTACGTTCCAAATCATATTGCCATTGTGATCGTGGATTGAATTAAGATATACAATTTTGCTTGATTCTTAGATACAGTGCAAACGATTTGTTGTAAAGAAGTCAAATTAGGAGAAATAAAGCGCAGGTACAAGTTCTCGACCGCATCAAATGCAATTGTAATAATAAGTGTGTAATCAGCTGTGTTGGTGTGTAAGGCGGGTTGAGGGTCACCCGACCTAAGCAAGCAGTCTGGATGGGGACTGACTCGCTGGGAAGGGACGGCTGTGGCCTGCTCTGACTGCACGCTGGTTTAGACAGCTCAGTGTTACTGCCTAAGCACATCTAATCAAATTATATTTGTCACATGCGCCGAATACAATGGGTGTAGACTTGTGAAATACTTGCTTATGAGCCCTTCTCAAAATAATAATACAATTAAAAATAGTAACACAAGAGGAATAAAATACATGGAGCTATATACAGGGAGTACCAGTACCAGATCAATGTGGAGCTATATACAGGGAGTACCAGTACCAGATCAATGTGGAGCTATATACAGGGAGTACCAGTACCAGATCAATGTGGAGCTATATACAGGCAGTACCAGTACCAGATCAATGTGGAGCTATATACAGGGAGTACCAGTACCAGATCAATGTGGAGCTATATACAGGGAGTACCAGTACCAGATCAATGTGGAGCTATATACAGGGAGTACCAGTACCAGATCAATGTGGAGCTATATACAGGCAGTACCAGTACCAGATCAATGTGGAGCTATATACAGGGAGTACCAGTACCAGATCAATGTGGAGCTATATACAGGGAGTACCAGTACCAGATCAATGTGGAGCTATATACAGGAAGTACCAGTACCAGATCAATGTGGAGCTATATACAGGGAGTACCAGTACCAGATCAATGTGGAGCTATATACAGGGAGTACCAGTACCAGATCAATGTGGAGCTATATACAGGGAATACCAGTACCAGATCAATGTGGAGCTATATACAGGGAGTACCAGTACCAGATCAATGTGGAGCTATATACAGGGAGTACCAGTACCAGATCAATGTGGAGCTATATACAGGGAGTACCAGTACCAGATCAATGTGGAGCTATATACAGGGAGTACCAGATCAATGTGGCGCTATATACAGGGAGTACCAGTACCAGATCAATGTGGAGCTATATACAGGGAGTACCAGTACCAGATCAATGTGGAGCTATATACAGGGAATACCAGTACCAGATCAATGTGGAGCGGTATACAGGAAGTACCAGTGTAACGGATGTGAAATGGCTAGCTAGTTAGCGGGTACGCGCTAGTAGCGTTTCAATCAGTTACGTCACTTGCTCTGAAACCTAGATGTAGTGTTGCCCCTTGCTCTGCAAGGGCCGCGGCCTTTGTGGAGCGATGGGTAACGATGCTTCGTGGGTGACTGTTGTTGATGTGTGCAGAGGGTCCCTGGTTCGCGCCCGTGTCGGGGCAAGGGGACGTACTAAAGTTATACTGTTACACCAGTACCAGATCAATGTGGAGCTATATACAGGGAGTACCAGTACCAGATCAATGTGGCGCTATATACAGGGAGTACCAGTACCAGATCAATGTGCAGGGGTATGAGGTATCAGGATATGCACTGAGTGTACAAAACATTAGGAACACCATCCTACTATTGAGTTGACCCCCTTTTGCCCTCAGAACAGCCTCAATTTGTCGGGATCATGAACTCTATAAGGTGTCTAAAGTTTTGCACAGGGATGCTGGCCCATGTCGACTCCAATGCTTCCCACAGTTGTGTCAAGTTGGCTGGATGTCCTTTGGGTGGTTGACCATTCTTGATACACACGGGAAACGGTTGAACGTGAAAAACCCAGCAGCGTGGCAGTTCTTGACACACTCAAACCGGTGCGCCTGGCACCTACTACCATTCCCTGTTCAAAGACACTTACATCTTTGTCTTGCCCATTCACCCTCTGAGTGGCACACATACACAATCAACTAGCTCTCACAGCTTCGCGTCAGAATTAAACATTCATCCATGTTTTTCAAACATCAAATTTAGAAGTTGTTGCAAACATAACATTTCAAGTTGTTTAAGGTTAAGTTTAGGCATTAACTCCTAATTTTGAAGGTTAGGGTTAAGTTCTGGCATTAACTCAGAAATCTTAAGGTTAGGCATTAACTCAGAAATCTTAAGGTTAGGCATTAACTCAGAAATCTTAAGGTTAGGCATTAACTCAGAAATCTTATAGTTAGGCATTAACTCAAAATGGTTAAGGTAAGGGTTACGGTTTATGATAGAAAATCTAAAAAAAAGTTGTTGATGCTTCTGATTCCAAAGGTTGCTAGTTGAAATCCATCGATAGAAAGTAATTTTGGAGATTTTAGTTTTAAGCCTATCCCAAACCTTAACTCTTACCTTAACCATTCATAACCCTATCCCTATCCCAAACCTTAACTCTTACCTTAATCATTGGAATCAGAGGCAAATGCTTACGCCCATCCACAATGCCGTAGCAAATCCAGAACCGATTAAGGTAACAGCGCTCACTGATGCCCCTAGTGGCTGGTTTCCACGTCATCTCCCAACGTCGTCAGACATGGATGGATGTTGAATACTGACTTGTATCATGGGTGATCTGGCTGTACACAATCCTGCATCTACACTAATTGAAGTGGATTGAGCAAGTGACATCAATAAGGGATCTTAGCTTTTAACTGGATTCACCTGGTCAGTCTATGTCGTGGAAATGTTTTGTACACTCATTGGATAATAAGAGTAAAATAAAAAACAGAGTAGCAGCAGCATATGATGAGTGAAATGGTGTGTGTGTATTTGTGTGTGCGTGTGTATGTGTATTTGTGTTGTGTCCGTATGTGTGTGTGTTATGTGTTTATGTGTGCGTATGTAGTGTATGTGAATGTGTGTGGGTTTGTGTGAGTGTCAGTGTAGTGTGTGTGAGTGAGTGTGTATATAGTGTGCATATATAGTCTTGTGAATGTGTATATAGTCAGTGCAAGATAGGGTCAGTGCAGATAGTCCAGGTAACCATTTAATTCACTATTTAGCAGTCTGATGGCTATTTAGTAGAAGCTGTCTCAGAGCCTGTTGGTCCGAGAGCCGATGCTTCGGTACTGTTTGCCGGACGGTATCAGTGGGAACAGTCTATAGCTGGGGTGTCTGGAGCTGGGGTGTCTGACACTGCCTGATATCGAGGTCCTGGACAGCAGGGAGCTAGGCTCCGGTGATCTACTGGGCTTTCCACACCACCATCTGTAACACTTTGCGGTCGAAGGCAGTGCATTTGCCATACCAAGTGGTGATGCAACCAGTCAAGATGCCCTCGATGGTGCAGCTGTATAACATTTTGAGGATCCGAGGGCCCATGCAAAATCTTTTCAGCCTCTTGAGGGGGAAGAGGCGCTGTTGTGCCCTCTTCATGACTGTGCAGGTGTTTGTGGACCTTGTTAAGTCCTTAGTGATGATCTCTTTCGATGTGGATGGGGGCGTGCTCTCCCCTCTTTCTCCTGTAGTCCACGATCAGCTCCTTGGTCTCGCTGGCGTTGAGGGAAAGGTTGTTGTAGTGGCCTACCACCATTGTGTCATCAGCAAACTTGATGATGGTGTGGGAGTCGTGCGGGGCCTCACAGTCGTGGGTGAACAGGGAGTACAGGTGGGGACTAAGCACACACACCCATGGGGCCCCCGTGTTAAGGGTCAGCATGGCGGAGGTGTTGTTGCCTACCCTCACCACCTGGAGCCTGCCCGTCAGGAAGTCCAGAGTCCAGTTGCAGAGGGAGGTATTCAGTCCCAGGGTCCCCAGCTTGATGAGCTTGGGGGGGACTATGGTGTTGAATGCTGAGTTGTAGTCTATGAACAGCATTCTTACATACACACACACACCTTGCTGTACCTATTTCATGCTTTCTTGGGCCCATCTGGATGATCAACACCACACTGATTTAGTGCCAGCCCCTCTCTCCCCACTCCAGGAGCCCCATTCATTACAAAAGCCAATGCATTAATCCTCATGCTTTCCTTCACGGACAGGGCTGTCGGCTGATCGATACAGCAGGAATAAATCAATTGATGCCACTGCCACACAAACTGACTCTCCCCCTGTCCCTACCCACAACCTTCCCTGTTGTTGTTTCGCTCCCCACCTCCTCAGCTCTCAGGCTGACCTCTCGTCTGCCTCTTTGTCATTACAGTCACCCCTTCTGCTCTGACAGCATCACTGCTTTCAGGATCCTGTGTTCACTATTCTCTCAGTGATTCATGTGTTTGCTTCATGTCATTACATAGCATCACATCACATCAAATCCCATGTAATTTCACATATCACATTCTCTCCACCCATCCTTACCACTTCTTTGGGTGATGTTGCTCTCTTCTCTTTTGACACCGCCTCTCTAATTTGTCACCTCTACTGCAGACAATCTAGCTGTGCAGTGAGCTGTGAAAGACTCTCTCTCGCTCCCTCACTCACAAATGCATGCACACCAATATACACACACGCAAACACATACACGGACATGTATATACAGACACTCGTTCTTATGCTGACACTCATACACACACCTGCTCTCCAATTTCATTATCTGTCACATAAAAGTTATGTAGGTTGATTCAGCAGCATTTGGGGCATAGGGTGATGGGACATAATACATTTTTATGAATAGGCAGAGTCATGGACATATATATATATATTATTTTTTTTACAATATTTCTCTCATGTAGAGCCAAACTTTCATTGCCATTTTCATTAATCTTTTCTGACCAAGCTATTCAGTGTGTTTTCTAAAGGGCTTGGAAATGGCACAAAAACACATTTAGGATGGGATCATTTAGACCAGGGGTGTCAAACTCATTTCATGGAGGGCCGAGTGCCTGCTGGTTTTTGTTTTTTCCTTTCAATTTGTGTCCAATTAAGACCTACACAACCAGATGAGGGGAGTTCCTAACTAACCAATGACCTTAATTCATCAATCAAGTACAAGGGAGGAGCTAAAACACTGAGACATTCGGACCTCTGAAAGAGTTTGACAGGTGATTTAGACTATTGGCGTATAGCAGCGGGAGACAACCTTGTTCACGGTTGCTGGTTTATGTCCGGCTCGTCCCAGCTTCCCACCCACCCACACACACAGTATCTCTTACTATGGTCATCATAAATTACAAACATTTTTTCAAAGAAGAATCCAGGGGTTGTGCCGGCAACACCCAGCAGTGTACGCTGAGCGATGCTGAGCTCCTGCTGCCATCAGCCGACATACAGGGGTAACTGCACCTCAGCAAGGCATTGCAAAGGATTAATGACAACATAACAAAAGGATCCTACATCACATGTGCTTTAGAAAATCCACACTGTTGCTGCATTGAACTGTGATGGCAAGCAGATAGATGAATTAAGTAATGATTATATGATAATTTATGATGAATCATAAACTTCCAAAAAAGCCTACAAAACATCCAGTGAAATCGGAAATATCAGCATTACTTTAAATGTGTTCATCAACATGTTGTCCTGAAACTCAATGCTTTGTTGGGGATTAGGACTGATGTTTAAGCACTTTGTGACATCTGCTGATGTAAAAAGGGCTTTATAAATAAATGTGATTGATTGATTGATGTTTTTCTTCAGAGGAGTCTGATTCAAGCAGAATATGAATCTCCACTGGGATTCTCTGCCTCTAACCCTATTACGGGGGCTGAGTCACTGGCTTACTGGTGCTCTTCCATGCCGTCCCTAGGAGGGGTGCGTCACTTGAGTGGGTTGAGTCACTGACGTGATCTTCCTGTCTGGGTTGGCGCCCCCCCTTGGGTTGTGCCGTGGCGGAGATCTTTGTGGGCTATACTCGGCCTTGTGGTGGTTGAAGTTGGTGGTTGAAGATATCCCTCTAGTGGTGTGGGGGCTGTGCTTTGGCAAAGTGGGTGGGGTTATATCCTACCTGTTTGGCCCTGTCCTGGGGTATCGTCGGATGGAGCCACAGTGTCTCCCGACCCCTCCTGTCTCAGCCTCCAGTATTTATGCTGCAGTAGTTTATGTGTCGGGGGGCTAGGGTCAGTCTGTTATATCTGGAGTATTTCTCCTGTCTTATCCAATGTCCTGTGTGAATTTAAGTATGCTCTCTCTAATTCTCTCTCTCTTTCTTTCTTTCTTTCTTTCTTTCTTTCTTTCTTTCTTTCTTTCTTTCTTTCTTTCTTTCTTTCTTTCTCTCTCTCTCTCTCTCTCTCTCTGAGGAGGACCTGAGCCCTAGGACCATGCCTCAGGACTACCTGGCCTGATGACTGCTTGCTGTCCCCAGTCCACCTGGCCGTGCTGTTGCTCCAGGTTCAACTGTTTTGCCTGCGGCTATGGAACCCTGACCTGTTCACCGGACGTGCTACCTGTCCCAGACCTGCTGTTTTCAACTCTCTAGAGACAGCAGGAGCGGTAGAGATACTCTGAATGTGATCGGCTACGAAAAGCCAACTGACATTTACTCCTGAGGTGCTGACCTGTTGCACCCTCAACAACCACTGTGATTATTATTATTTGACCCTGCTGGTCATCTATGAACATTTGAACATCCTGGCCATGTTCTGTTATAATCTCCACCCGGCACAGCCAGAAGAGGACTGGCCACCCCTCATAGCCTGGTTCTTCTCTAGGTTTCTTCCTAGGTTCTGGCCTTTCTAGGTAGTTTTTCCTAGCCACCGTGCTTCTACACCTGCATTGCTTGCTGTTTGGGGTTTTAGGCTGGGTTTCTGTACAGCACTTTGAGATATCAGCTGATGTAAGAAGGGCTTTATAAATAAATGTGATTTGTTATGGTAGCGTTCCTTTGCTCAGGCGTCGCTGACGTATGCCCGATCTTACAACGTCTGGATAGGTATTTTAAGTTTCAGGTAACCACATCATATGGTATGGCAATCTGATAGTCGATGACACAGTTGATGACGTGGCACCCAACCATTGTTTGATGCATGCAATATCTGAGCAAGGGGACCAAAACAAAAAGCTGCAGCTCAATCAGGCAGCTCTGGTGCTGCAGTGACGTCTCACAAGGACAGGTAATTACAATCATCATGATGTGAGTATGGAAGGGGAATGAGATCACCTTAACCCTTACATTAAACATAGGTGTAGGCTACTTGTTTGCCTATTATTATTAAATCCTTACCACTTGGTGTTCAAGCTCATTATACTGTGTGTTACTATGGATTCCATGTCTACTGTAAAGATGATATATCCACCCTTCAGAAATATTGAATACATTTTAATACCTTGTGGAAAAAAGTATTGTGGAAAAAAGTATTGCAGTATGATAATATTAATAGAGTTGATCATGTTATCGTGTAAGTATCCATTCAGATTAATGAATTAAAGAATTAAAGAAAATAAATGTTATTTTTTAGAACACGAATCTAAGATAGTTTATAGGCTATTACTATATTTATTAATGACTTCATTGCTATTCATTAATTTATTTAACGTTACAACAATAGGAAAGGAATAACATCACATATACAGTGCATTCGGAAAGTATTCAGACCCCTTGACTTTTTCCACATTTTGTTACGTTACAGCCTTATTCTAAAATGGATTAAATAAAACATTTTCCTCATCAATCTACACACAATACCCCATAATGACAGTGTAAACAGGTTTCTAGAAATGTTTGCAAATCTATTAAAAACAGAAATACCTTATTTACATAAGTATTCAGATCCTTTGCTACGAGATTCGAAATTGAGCTCAGGTGCATCCTGTTTCCATTGATCATCCTTGAGATGTTTCTACAACTTGATTGGACATGATTTGGAAAGGCCCAGAGTTCCTCTGTGGAGATGGGAGAACTTTCCAAAAGGACAACCATCTCTGCAGCACTCCACCAATCAGTCATTTATGGTAGAGTGACCAGATGGAAGCCACTCCTCAGTAAAAGGCACATGACAGCCTGCTACGGTGAAGCATGGTGGTGGCAGCATCATGCTGTGGGGATGTTTTTCAGCGGCAAGGACTGGGAGCCTAGTCAGGATCGGGTAAAAGATGAATGGAGCAAAATAGAGATCCTTGATGAAAACCTGCTCCAGAGCATTCAAGACTCCAGACTGTGGTGAAGGTTCACCTTCCAACAGGACAACGACCCTAAGCACATAGCCAAGAAAACTTGGCTTCGAGACAAGTCTCTGAATGTCCTTGACTGGCCCAGCCAGAGCCTGGACTTGAACCCGATCAAACATCTCTGGAGAGACCTGAAAATAACTGTGCAGCGACGCTCCCACATCCAACCTGACAGAGCTTGAGAGGATCTGCAGAGACGAATGGAAGAAACTCCCCAAATACAGGTGTGCCAAGCTTGTAGCACCATACCCAAGAAAACTCAAGGCTGTAATCGCTGCCAAAGGTGCTTCAACAAAGTACTGAGTAAAGGGTCTGAATACTTCTGTAAATGTAATTTTTTTTTTTTCTTCATTATTTTATTTTTTTGCCAACATTTCTAAACCTGTTTTTGCTTTGTCATTATGGGGTATTCTGTATAGATTGATAAAGACAAATTACAATTTAATCCATTTTAGAATAAGGCTGAAACGTAACAAAACGTGAAAAAAGTCAAGGGGTCTGAATACTTTCCGAATGCACTGTATGCAGCTTCCATTCTTTATTATAACCCAGGGCTTTCTAAGGGGAGATTTCTCTCATAACTCATTTTGTCCTTATGTTCCTTTTGTCATACCAGGTCCACTGACAGCATATCACACTCAACTGATGATTTATATAAACAACAGCAAGCGTTTCCCAATACGTCCAGAATGTTCTAGAAAGGAGATGAACCAGATCGATCCTTCTAGAACTAGAATGAATATGGTAACGTTCCTTGACTCGACGTTTGTTGTTTTACTCATCGTACTCAACACGAATTAGCCTTTGATTTGCTGAGCTTTCCTCGATTAACTAAGCTGAACCAATCATACACCAGTGCGCATAAAGCCAGAAATATTACTGAACTATATGGGTAAGCACTGGGGTTGCCATGTATGCATGCGGAGCTTAGAGTAACACACAGTTTGGTTATAAATCAACTTTATAACCACTTTTATATTGATCAATTATCTAATACACAGATCTGTATTTAACAAACAATAGAAAACATTCTAAAGTAAACTGCCACAAAACATTTTTGATCTCAGGTCTTAGCTTTCCTTGAACATAATCTGGCAACCTAGCTCCATATTGTGCAGGGGCGGTGCTCTCGTCTCACAGTAGTTTCTGGAACCTCATGGTTATACCATGGACAAAGTGAGTAACAACTGTCATAAATATTCCGGTCAAAAACTGTATTTATTCTGCAATATTTACAGTATTGTCGCACTGTTTGTGTATGGTGGTCAATTGTAACGCGTTTGTCCTATTTGAAGATTGATAGCTAGCTAGCAAACTAGTTAAATGTTTCTATCTCGTTTTACTCAATGCGGACTTCATTGTTACTAGCTCGCCATGTAACGGTAGCTAGTTGGCTGGCTAGCTAGCTAACCGGTAATGTTAGCGTATTAACTATCTAGCTAACCGGTAATGTTAGCACATTAGTTAACAAAATAGCTTTCAATTGTAGTTGGCTAATTTGCCGGCAAATATGTTTGGTCCAGAACCGTGTGTATTAGTAGCCAGGCGATTAGTTAACTACCGGTAGTTAGCTAGCTAATCAACTATTATAGCTAGCTAGTTACCTAGCTAATATTACATACGCATGGTCTGTCGATCATCAGAAAAAAACAAAGTTCCGTCACGAATGACTTCATGCTGTGAAATGACTAACATTGCTGCTAGTTAACTTTTTCACGTTTACTAACATGACTATCTAGCTAGCTTTTCCAATTAGCTAGCTAGCGTACTAGTTAGTTATCTAACGAACTACTAAGGACGTGACTGGCAAGTTAAGTTAAGCGTTGGGCAGGACTACAAGTCAGTCAGCAATCAAACTTGCTAGCTATCATATAGCAGTAGTTAGTTCAACTCAGTTAACCACCTTGAAAATCTTAGTGGTTCAGCTAGCAGTCTATATCCGTTTAGCTGAAACATGGCCAGGTTCTGCAATATGTAATGGCCTCATAGCATGTAGGTGTCTAGGCTTGTTTGGTTTAACCTGACTGCTGGCTCCTAACGTTAGACCATGGCTGCTTTAGGAATCAGATTGTTGTTTATAGAAGTCAAATTGGCCAAATCAAGATGGCAGTATTTCTTTACTTGTCAGTTTAGTAAAAAATCAATATCATGGAAAATCAATATATTTAAACAGATTTGATTACAGTGAATTTATTCAGGTCCCTCTTTCCCCTCAGGTGTCACAGTTGAAGGATCAGGGCAACAAGGCACTGAGTGCCGGGAAGATCGACGAGGCCATACGCTGCTACACAGAAGCGTTGGCCCTCGATCCCTCAAACCATGTCCTCTTCAGCAACCGCTCGGCTGCCTATGCCAAGAAGGGCAACTACGAGAGTGCTCTGGAGGACGCCTGTCAGACCATCAAGATTAAACCTGACTGGGGAAAGGTGAGACGATGTCACAGCGCAGTTGTCCAGAAAGGGTGGCTTGTATTTGCACTAGCTATTGTCAAAAGTGACAAGCCTCATCACCATGATTTGTGCTTGCACAGGGCTACTCAAGGAAAGCGGCAGCCCAGGAGTTCCTTGGACGGTTTGAGGATGCAAAATTGACGTACCAAGAGGGATTCAGACAGGAGCCCACTAATCAGCAGCTCAAGGAGGGGCTGCAGAACATAGAAGCCCGGCTAGCAGGTAGAAATATTTGAACCTGTCACACTTTCACTTACATTATAAACACAACAATGGGATTTTGTTTGCTCATGTTTTGTTTTCTCTGTGTTTTGAATTTCACCTCTTGCCTCACCAGAAAAAAAGATGATGAACCCCTTCTCCATGCCCAACATGTTTGAAAAGCTGGAGAGTGACTCTCGAACCCATGCCCTGATGAAAGATCCAGAGTACAGAGCGCTTTTGGAGCAGCTCAGGGACAAACCGTCTATGCTTGGCTCGTGAGTATGTTTCTGTGGACGCCATTTGTCTTGTTGCACCGCACCTGTACATTTAGAAATTTACTGCATTCTTTCAGTTTTCAGTCCCCTTTCAAATGCAAAATGAATTCAACACCAAGATCATCTTGTCTGACTGTAGTAATAAGTACCAGAACACAACATTCCTTTGTAGCGGTTGTGAATTTCCTGTGATCTATTTCAAGTACACTATGTCTGTCATTCTACCTGTAGGAAGCTCCAGGACCCTAGAGTAATGACCACCCTGTCGGTCCTGCTGGGGTTAGACTTGGCTGGCATGGATGAAGAGGAAGAGCCTACTCCTCCCCCACCTCGCAAACCCAAAGAGACTCAGCCACCCCCTTCCAAGGAGGAAGACTTACCTGAGAACAAGAGACAAGTAAATATATTGCATTATAAGTAATCCTATAGTCCTTCACAATCTGGGACAATGGTAATTTGTGCATGCATCTCCTCTCAGCACCCACACCGATTTGTGGGATTTCTTGCCCTCTCAGCACTGTTTTTAACAGCTTAAATGTCCATTGTGCTTCCATAGGCTCTAAAGGAGAAGGAGCTGGGCAACGATGCGTACAAGAAGAAAGACTTTACCACTGCACTGAAACATTATGAAGAAGCCCTCAAGCATGACCCAACCAACATGACATATCTTTCTAACCAAGCAGGTATACAATCATCATTGTGTATACACACAGAGACAGATAATATTGTGTAAAACAGAGTCTGGTGCTCTCTGTGTGGATAGTCCACTGGGAGTAAATGGATACCAGACTGCAATCTGGTCAGAGTGATGACAGACACAGAAGTTTAATGATGAAACGGAGTATACATGTTTTTTTTGCCAGGTAAGTTGACTGAGAACACATTCTCATTTACAGCAACGACCTGGGGATTAGTTACAGGGGAGAGGAAGGGGATGAATTGTAAGCTGGGGATGATTAGGTGACCATGATGGTATGAGGGACAGCTTGGGAATTTAGCCAGGACACCAGGGTTAACACCCCTACTTTTAAATAAGTGCCATGGTATCTTTTTAATGACCACAGAGAGTCAGGACACCCGTTTAACATCCCATCCAAAAGACAGCACCCTACACAGGGCAGTGGCATGTTTTTTTTTTTAGACCTGAGGAAAGAGTGCTTCCTACTGGCCCTCCAACACCACTTCCAGCAGCATCTGGTCTCCCATCTAGTGATTGACCAAGAACAACCCCGCTTAGCTTCAGAAACAAGCCAGCAGTGGGATGCAGGGTGGTATGCTGCTGTAGTCTGTGTACAGAGGGAAACGGGATAAAATAAATAGAAAATTACTATAATGGAAATCCAATAAACAATATTACATTAAACAGTCATGTCAGCAATTTCTATACGCAAGTTACAATAAGAGAAAATTTAACACACCATAATTCCTCTCGAGAATTAACATTACAGTTACACCAACTGGTAGGCTAATCACATAATTGTACAAAATGGTAAGAGAATTGGTGAAGAAACTTATCCATCTACATACACATTTATTGTATTTACATATAACAATAGCAACAGGAATATTATATAAGTGAAATAAGTATTTTTTTTCTGAATTACATTTGGTCAAAAACAAATATCCCTGCAAATTAAAATGTTTGATCTCCAACAAAGCCAACGAACTGAGAAATGTTTTGTTTTTATGCTAACGAGTGGTTGCTATGGTGAATAATCCAATAATAATTGGTAGGACACATGAAAGGTGCTTCCGAGTGGCGCAGTGGTCTAAGGCACTGCATTTCAGTGCTAGAGGCGTCACTACAGACCCTGGTTCGATTCCAGGCTGTATCACAACCAGCCGTGATTGGGAGTCCCATAGGGCAGCGCACAAATGGCACAAATGGCCCTGCGTCGTTAGGGTTTGGCTGGGTAGGCCGTCATTGTAAATAAGAATTTATTCTTAACTGACTTGCCTAGTTAAAAAAAATTTAAGGATCTCTAAATGAAAAATACTGTTAGATCGATAAAATGTCCTTGTAGATCTAATTAAATTTAGAGGATTCTAAATTAATATCTAAAGGGCTATTATACATTGTGAGTGAATTCTAGAATCTTCCCAACTCAAAGTACCTTGTTGGACTCCCATTTACAGTTGTCTTTAATATGTTAATAGGAGAGGTTAATATTTAATGAGTTAAACTTGTAGTTTTCCTCCATTTAACAAATTATCAAGTTGTATTTATCTCTGAAGTATGTATATGGAAAAAATTGTCATATTTTCTCCATGATAGAACTAATTGGCTTGATCAGAATCATATGAGATTAACTGAGTGAATATCTCTACCCCCTAATCCTGGGTACAATTTTCTATTTCCATACGATTAAGGGCAGATAAAGCAGCATAGCATTTGACCAATTTGTGTGGGTCCTCAGCAAGTCATTTTACAGAATAGATTTGTCCTGCTTTTAAGAATAATTGTTGTCAAAATGATCCATGGAGGTCTTATCTCCCCAGGAAGAGGAGCAGCTACCATAGCAGTAGTTTATGGGGATCTAATAAAATACTATCTCAGCTTACCATCATGCAGACAATGTCATATGATTTTTATATGCGTAGTTTTTATGATCTGTAAAATTTGATTGGATAATGAGGTGGTTTCTAAGGTGTCTGCATTTGTCCGTTTTCCCATCCCAGCTGTGTTCTTTGAGAAGGCTGAGTATGAGATGTGCAGGGAGCTGTGTGACAAGGCCATCGAGGTGGGCAGAGAGAACCGGGAGGACTACAGACACATTGCCAAGTGAGTTCCTCGTCAATTCACTGAAAATAATTACACGTGAGTCACCCTCTAGGGTATAAACTGCTGGGAGTCTGAAGGGGACTGTTGCATACGGTGTGTCCATCAAGGGAGGAGGAGAGATTAGGTCTCCTGAATAAGCAGCCAATTAAATCCTTGTATTCACCATTGCCAGGACACATTTCGGTAACGGTGGGCTCTGCTACAAACCGGGGAAATGGAATGTCAGAGCTTGAGTCATCTGTGCTTAATGTCTCTATCCCTATCCTCCTTTTTCAGGGCCTTGGCTAGGGTTGGCAACTCGTACTTCAAGCAGGAGAAATACAAAGAAGCAGTCCAGTTTTACAACAAGAGTCTGACAGAGCATCGCACCCCTGATGTCCTTAAGAAGTGCCAGCAGGTACAGAGCGTGTTGACCCTATTGAATGAGGACTCAGGGTAGACTATGCTGGGTGCGATAACGGCTCTTTAACCAGTCTGTTAATCATCGTCCTGTCACTCTCACCATCCCTTCTGTCTGCAGGCGGAGAAGGTATTGAAGGAGCAGGATAAGCTGGCCTACATCAACCCAGAGCAGGCCTTGGAAGAGAAGAACAAGGGCAACGAGTCCTTCCAGAAAGGTGTGTGTCTGTGAAATGGAGGATCTACAGCGGTTGAAAGTATTAATTGTTATGTGTCATGCCTATTTGTACTCTTAGTGGTAAGGTTTCTCTAGTTGTCTGCATACCATTTTAGATTCTGGTAGTGTTAGGATATCTGACATGCTGTGTTTATTCTCTGTTCTACAGGAGACTATCCTTCAGCCACGAGACATTACTCTGAGGCCATCAAGAGGAACCCCAATGACGCCAAGCTCTTCAGCAACAGAGCTGCCTGCTACACGAAGCTGCTGGAGTTCCAGCTTGCCCTAAAGGTACAGCACACCTGACTACTGTGGTGCCATGCATGTACATGAGCTTTATCCTCATTACTAACTAATAAAGTGGATATCATCACGTGTTTATCAGTCAAAGGACTAGGACTGATATATTTTTTTCTCTTTTTAGGATTGCGAGGACTGTATCAAACTTGATCCTACCTTCAGTACGTATTGAACTTTAAAACCTTTTTTACTTTAAAAATGAAATGGTCAGTCCACCATTTAATTGATTTAGCACACACAGGCCTCCTAGCTTTTCTAATAGCAGCCATGTTTACTTTTTGCTCCTACTTGATTTTGGTCATCAGAAAACTGAAGATGAATTGCATCTTAAACTTGACTGCTGATGTGCAATTGTTTGAACTGGATCAAACCTGGGCCCTTTAAAAGCATAGTCTTCATCTAACTTCTCTCCACAGTAAAGGGGTACACGCGCAAGGCAGCTGCTTTGGAGGCCATGAAAGATTTCTCTAAAGCGATGGTTGCCTACGAGAAGGCTCTGGAGCTTGACTCTACTTCCAAGGTACAGTATGACAGATTTACATTGGTGCACTAGCAGGATCTCCTTTACTAACCAACTCTAAAAGAAACTGAAAGTGAAGTTTATTTTGTATGCGGTTTCTATTAAAAATTAAGCCATGGTTTATGGTTCTTCTACCTTGTTTTGTTGGTGTCATTGAGCAGACTGAGGCTAACATTTAAATCATCTCTGTTCCGAGTGCAGGAGGCCACGGAGGGCATCCAGCGCTGCATGATGAGCCAGCACGTGAGGAATGACGACAGTCCAGAGGACGTGAAGAGGAGGGCCATGGCTGACCCGGAGGTGCAGCAGATCATGAGTGACCCAGCCATGCGCATGATCCTAGAGCAGATGCAGAAGGACCCACAGGCACTCAGCGAGTAAGCAGGCCAGCTCCGCAGCTACACATTTTACTCACTATCTACATAATATACAACACATGCACCATAATCACACATTGTAATTGGCCAAATGAACTTGACATTTAGTTGAGTTGTTCTCTCTTTCTCCCTGGACCCTTTCAGTCACCTTAAGAATCCAGGCATTGCTCAGAAGATCCAGAAACTGATAGATGTGGGACTGATAGCCATCCGGTGATGAGTGAGGAGAACAGGGCCAGAACCCATGAAGAACCAACCGCAAGACCACAGAGGATCAAGATGCCATTCCCTTAAGATATAACCCCCCCCTCTCCCTTATACCCTCAAAATGATACTGTATGCCATCTCACCCAAACTTCAACCAACAAAGGGTTTCATTTTCTTTTTCCATTTTTACGGCCTTAATGAAATTGTACTTAGTGTCTTCCTCATCACAACTCTCTGAAACAAATAATTTGATTGGGCAAACTTATCAAACACCTATTACTGGAGCAGCAGACCAGGCTAGAGCTTTGGTTGGCACAATGACACTGCATTCATATCAGTGCTGCAGCTTATAACAAAACAAGTAAAGTTCTATTTGTCTGTTGGGTGTTGAACCATGATGTCAAGGTGCAATATGACTGCTTCATTTTTCACTTCCTTTGTTTATTTTAAGACTGCTGAGATCAGATGGTCAGTCAATATCTGTGTAGAGTGCCTGACTATGATTTCTCCCTTTCTGGACAGGATATCTTTCATAAATTCAGGTCAATGTAGTTGTGCTACTGGTGTACAGGCTTACGAGCTCATAATACTGTGCTTTCCAGATCTTTAGAAATGAATGTTGCGTGGTCATGGAAGTACTGATCTTGGGATCGGCATTGGATTACAGCTGTGGAAGTTAAATGGTGATTTAACTTTTTTGAATATCTCTTGTCATTAAACCCCTTTGACTGGTAATACAGAGCAGAGAGAAGTATCATCTCTAGTTGGCGCTTGTATTAAAGCTTTTCTGCTTCACATGGCGCACAAAAAATCTGCCGGCCAACAACTGTGTGATATTGTTTCTTAAGACCTTTAATGTCATACTCAAGGATGTTTTGTTTGTCAGGTTCTTACAGTAATGTGGGAGGTTGTGTTAAAATATGGTGTGTTAAAATGTACTGTTCCCTTCAAGCTTTTTTTTCTTTTTTCCCCACATTTCACCATAGCCTTGCTATGCTAGAGTTCTTCAGGACTCTGGGTGCCAGTAGAATAAACATGGCAGATTTGAGTCTGTGATTACACAACTAGTCCATTATCAGAAGTGGCACCCACACATGCTGTATGTCAAAGACAAATCCCCAGGAGTGTAATGTACAAGTGAAATTAATCCTGTTCTGCAAAATATATCTGAATGTATTTTTAAGTTCATTTGTGTCTGTGGTTATGTCCTTACTCTTTTCCAACTGGGAAACCCCTCAAAGCATATTCAGATTGTGCTAATCTGCATGGATTTGCAGACTGCTTAAAAAAATACATGTCCCACTTTTTAAACTGAACAAAAATATAAATGCAACATACGCCAATTTAAAAGATTTTACTAAGTTACAGTTCGTATAAGGAAATCAATCAATTTAAACACATTCATTAGGCCTAATCTATGGATTTCACGACTGGGCAGGGTATAGGCCCAGCCAATCAGAATTTGTTTTTCCCCACAAAAGGCCTTTTATTACAGACAGAATTAGACCTCAGTTTCATCAGCTGTACGGGTGGCTGGTTTCAGATGATCCTGCAGGTGAAGAGGGCGGATGTGGAGGTCCTGGACTGGCGTGGTTACACGTGGTCTGAGGTCATGAGACCGTTTGGACATACTGACAAATACTCTAAAATGACATTGGAGGCTGCTTACGATAGAGAAATTAACATTCAATTCTCTGACAACAGCTGTGGTGGACATTCTTGCAGTCAGCATGCCAATTGCACACTCCCTCAACTTGAGACATCTGCACGTTTTTAGATTGGCCTTTTATTGTCCCCAGCAAAAGGGGCACCTGTGTAATTATCATGCTGTTTAATCAGCTTCTTCATATGCCACACCTGTCAGGTATTATCTTGGCAAAGGAGAAAGGTTCACTAACGGACTGAAACAAATGTGTGGCCAAAATCTGAGAGAAATAAGATTTTTGTTAATATGGAAAATGTCCAGGGTCTTTTATTTCAGCTCATGAAACATTACATGTGTTTATATTTTTGTTCAGTATAAATGTATGAGAAGTATTTATCCAATGCCCTGAAAACAAACCTTGACCTTATGACAAGACTTGACATTTTTATGCATCTTAATCTTGATCTATTTTGATCGTAATCTCATGATTTGCCTCTAATTAACCACTAGAGGGCATTACTCACCAAGCCCTCAGGAGTGTCTCAAATTCACCCTACCTACCCGTTCACAAACTAGCCAAGTTCTCATCAAGATATAAAAAAATGGTAGCATACATATTTTAGATGGCAACTAATCAAGTTGTTCTAACTATCCCAATTCCAATATGTGTTTACTAGTTGATTTTATTTGTACAGCCTATGCAAAACGATTGTCTCACATGTTTCTCAGAAACAATATCTGATGATAAACTCCCCCTTAAAGAAAAATGGCATGCAAAAGCGGAACAGTTATCGCTCTCTTGACATTTGCTCACACACAGGATGAGACCGCAGCAACTAAGACGTTGTGAGAGAGACGGGAGGAAGTAACAGGCAGATTTCACAAGCTGCAAAGAAAGGCAGAGGCAGAGGGCACCTGTTTGACTGAAGAAAATTAGTTTGGGACTACAACTAGGTAAGGGAACAACAATTTCCTGTCAGGGCAGAGAGTAGAAATATGCTATAGGAAATTAAGACAGGGTGATGTTGAGGAACAGACTGAATAGTTAATTACTGATGTAACATTATATTATGCCTATGATAGCCTAAAAGTAAAGAAAGGACAGATAGAAAAGATTGGATAGGAGTATGGGTGTTATTGAACAGATGATTGAGAAAGGGGTCATTCATTTACAGGAAGTAATACGGTTTTGGTTTCCTATCTTATAATTACAACATAATGAGGTTTATGCTAGTACTTCATTTCAATATATTTTAATGTGGGGGTTTGCTAAGAGGGTCACGTGCAGAGCAGACAAGATTTTTCCTGTAGTTTTATTCACTGTATTACCTGATCTCACCCTTTTTTGTCTGATCTAATAACCATACATTGTCTATCAATGTTCAGTATTTCACTTGCAATGAGAAAACAATAATTTTAGCTTTAATTGAAAAGTATTTTAATAATGGGTGTTTCTGTCTTAAATGTGTTAATGCAGATGGATTTATTACCACTATAATACAGCACCTTAAAAATGAGAGTTGATCGTTAGTTCTATGATGTAACATCAGCTATCACAATTAACACCTGATAATTGAGTGATAATTGTTCACTGTGCTGATGAGTGCTATATTTTCCCTCTCTGTAAGTATGGCTGCCTGGGATCTGTCTGTGACAGTGGAGGAGCTTGGCCCAGAGGCCCCACCCCTCAAAGTTAGCGTGACCTCAGACCTGCACATTGGTGGCGTCATTCTCAAAATTGTTGAGAAGACACGTGAGTTCCCTACCAATATACACTTCAACTTCCATCCATCTTGGTAGTATATTAAAGAGAATAGTATATTTAAGCAACAAGGCCCGAGGGGGTGTGTTATATGACCAATATACCACAGCTAAGGGCTGTTCTTAGGCATGACGCAAGTGCCTGGACACAGCTCTTAGCTGTGTTATATTGGCCATATATCCCAAACCCCTGCGGTGCCTTATTGCTATTATAAACTGGTTACCAACGTAATTAGAGCAGTAAAAATTAATGTTTTGTCATACCCGTAGTACATGGTCTGATATACCACGGCTGTCAGCCAATCAGCATTCAGGGCTTGAACCACCCAGTTTATAACTTCAGATTGCATATGAACATCTATTTCATATACAACCGTGGGGTGTAGAGTATTAAGTTATTATTCCTTCATACTCCACAACATCTGTAAGTCAGACAAAACAACATTCAAAATATCTATGCAAATGAAAACAACAGACTGTACTGTATTTGGCTGAGAGTCAAATATGATCACCACCAGGCACCATAGATGTGTTTATATACATCATTGCCAGACACCTCTCTGTCCACTCCAGAGATAAAGAAGGATTGGTCAGACCATGCCCTGTGGTGGGAGCAGAAGCAGCAGTGGCTGCTCCGACCATCTTGGACCCTTGAGAAGTATGAGATCCATGCCGACGCTCGCCTGAGCCTCACCCCCCAGCACAAGCCTCTAAGACTGGGCCTACCCAATGGGACAACCCTGAGGCTTCAGGCCTGCTTCTCTCGTCCAGTCTTCCAAACGGTCATTGGGGTCTGTCATCTGCTGAGTAAGTAAATATATGAAGAAGAGTTCCCACCTAAATAAAGTAAGAGATTCTTCTTATTGTTGCAGATGTTAATCCGTATCCCCTTACACTGCTTCCCTCTGGTCATCCTCAGACCTGCGTCACCCAGAGGAGCTGTCGTTGTTACGGCCAATGGAGGTGAAGAAAAAGAAAAAAGACAAGGAGGCAGAAGAGGAAGTAGTATACGATCTAACAGGCCTTCGGACCTCATCAGGTAGGTCCAGTCGAATTGGAGGTACACTTCAAATTTCTAAATGGCTGTGTAACATTCCATACAGTATCTTTCACTGTACAGCACATACCAAATACTGTGTAACATATCTTAACTGCATGTGTAATAACGACAGGTCCAGCTCACACCCTGTCCAATGGCATGCCTATGCACTTTGCTGACTCACTGCAGACTGAGGCTGTGTATAAGATGTTGTCTGTCAGCCTACCTGCACCTGCTCCTGAGACTATCACCAAGATGCCCCGTCCCACCAGCCTTATGGACAAGGCACAAGTTCACAGCAGGTGCGTGTCTTGTTTATGTGGGCACAGCACACATAGATATGTTTATGTAGGTTACTCTGTGCGATAGAGGGTGTAATTAAATCTGTGTTTTCTTATTTTCTTTAGATGGCTGGATTCGTCTCGTTCTCTGCTCCAACAGGGAGTGCAGGAGCATGACAGGCTGCTACTACGCTTCAAATACTACTGCTTCCATGACCTGGATCCCAAGGTAGGCCTGCACCACACTTTCTGAGGGGCTATCGATTATTTCCTTTGTTTACCTCATGGTGGCCATGAATTTGAATTTGAATCTGTCACTTTATCTACCTTGTCTCCGTCTCCAGTATGATGCGGTACGTCTGACCCAGCTGTATGAGCAGGCTCGCTGGGCCATCTTGCTGGAGGATGTTGACTGCACAGAGGAAGAGATGATGCTCTTTGCTGCCCTTCAGGTAAACAACGACTGATTGAAATGTCACCAAAGGTTTTTCCCTGTCTGTGACACATTGCTTCCCTTCTCTTTCACAATGTTATACGTTTGTGTATGTGCTTTGTGTGTGTACACTATCCTCAGTACCACATTGGTAAGGTGTCTCTGTCAGAGCCCCAGCCGATGACATCATGTCCTGCCATGGATGATCTTGACTCTGCCCTTCAGTGTTTGGAGGTGAAGATGGAAGCGGAGGAGAGCATCACTGCGGACATGCTGGTTAGTGCCTCTGAGTCGGAAAAGGCTATACGGACACTCCTGACCTGCAAACCAATTTTTCATCTCAGAATTGGTTAAAATTAGGTTAGAGTTAAGGTTAAGGGTTTGGTTAAGGTTAGGGTTAGGGTTAAAGGAAAATTCCACTCAAAAACTATCTTTTGGTATTTGTTTCATTAGTCCATTGTTGATATAGTCCCAAAATGTTTTGCATGTCAACGATCAAGTTTTCAAGATATATAACTTTCAAAATGCAGAAATACAGCGGTATGATGCATTTAGTCGGTATGATGCATTTAGCATCATATTGCATCATATGATGCAAAATGCAACCAACCGGCTGTATTTCAGTATTTTTAAAGTGATATATCTTGAAAACTTGATTGCTGACATGCAAAACACTATACTGTAACGGTCTGTAGCTGTGACCATAGCTCATTTGTAAGGCAGCAGGAAAGAAGTTGAATTGCAACTTCACATGAAAACACAAAATAGACACGTGATTTTATCTCTACACAGGAAACAATGACGGTAGCACCAGAGCTGCAGGACTACTTGAAAATCTTCAGGTAAGATGGGTTGACAATGTACATCATTGCTGGCTGGCTGAATGCCCTCTGATTTCAGATCCATCTTTCTGCCGGTGACAACCTTTTCCTGCCTTGGATTTTAGATTGGATATCGATCACGCAAGATATATGAGACTTTCGGATAGTCTTGAGGAGTTTTTATGAGACATACTCACCCACACACTCCCAAGCAAACACACACTCCGATGCAGCCACAGTTATATTGACATGCACACTCACACACATTCAACTGCATACCCTTTCCAAAGTTGCAGAAAAACGTTAGCGTTTTAGTAATACTTGGTTTTATCTCACTTTCTCCGACCTAGACCAAAAAGACTGACACTAAAGGGCTATAAGCAGTTCTGGTTCGCATTCAACAACACATCCATCTCCTACTACAAGAGTAAAGAGGAGAGCCTCAAGGAACCCATTCAGCAGATGAACCTCAAAGGTAAAATGCACTGACATACGCTGTTGGGAAACTGCACACCTAGCTACATGCACATACACTCAGCCCACATTTTCACATACGACCACAACCACACAAGCTGTTACCACTGCAAAGATGTGTACATACAGCATCCATTCTAGTACATAGAGCTTCAGAAATGACATTCGACACAAGATTTCACTTCTGGGTCAATCAATATTATTCTAGATATAATGAATCGCTGATGACTTCAATAAGCCAAGTGAGTCTAACCTGGCCACTTAAGACACTGTTGTGCTCCCCAGGCTGTGAGGTGGCCCCAGACGTTAGTGTGGCTGGTCAGAAGTTCTGCATCAGACTGCTGATCCCTGGGGCTGAGGGCATGAACGAAGTCTACCTACGCTGTGAGAATGTAAGGAACTCAACTCTCAGCTCACTCGGTTTAGAGAATTCTTCCCATGAATGAGAAGCTATTCATATCATCCTATGCAACCTTTTCCTAGGAATAGACTCAACAGCTACATATCAATGTACTAAGTCCTGCTATGTCATGCTCGGCTGTGGTATATTTCCATCTTATGTCCATTAATCTCCTGTCACTAGGAGCTGCAATACAGCAGGTGGATGGCAGCTTGCCGTTTAGCCTCCAAAGGGAAGACACTAGCAGACAGCTCTTTCTCTAGTGAGGTGCAGAATATCCAGTCCTTCTTGGCCATGCAGCGAACCAACCCTGGGGCCAATACTGCTCAGACTGATGACAGCATCAACACATACAGCCTTGTATCCCCACGCTACCACAAAAAGTACAAAGCCAAACAGGTAAGAGTCATGACGATCTGGGGGAAACTCGCATAATATTACAGAATGTATGATAATAGAAGCAACCATAACGTTCAAACTTGACTCCAGTGATTCTAACCATTCCTCTGTTCTGTCAGCTAACTCCGCGCATCCTGGAAGCCTATCAGAATGTGGCCCAGCTCCCTCTAACAGATGCCCTCCTCAGGTTTCTTCAAATCTGGCAGGGTCTACCTGACTTTGGGGTGTCCTATTTTGTGGTGAGGTGAGTACTTGTCCTTTTGTCAAATATTTTCCATCTATCCGCCTTGTCAGCATAGCACTAAATCTTTTCTCACTTAAAATGACCCAAGTTCTACACATTTCCTGTATAATCACAGGTTTAAGGGATGCCGTAAAGATGAAGTCCTTGGGGTCACCAACAACCGTCTCATCCGCATTGACCTCAGCATAGGAGATGTGGTGAAGACATGGAGATACAACACCATGAGGCAGTGGAATGTCAACTGGGATATTCAACAGGTAAGACTGTCTGTCTAATGTGTCTTCATCTATATCTTACTAGGTCTGTCTACTGTGTTGTATCAAATATGTACCAACTAATTATGACTTAAATGTTTATCTGAAGAAGACCTATAAGTGGAATCGAAACCTCTTTTCTTTATTCCAGATGGCCATTGAGTTCAATGGCAATGTGAACATTGCCTTTAGCTGTGTGACTGCAACCTGCAAGATTGTGCACGAGTACATTGGGGGCTACATCTTCATGGCCACACGCACCAAAGAGCAGGCCGAGGTGTTGAACCAGGAGCTCTTCTTCAAGCTGACTGGTGGTCATGAAGCCATCTAAACATCCATGAATATCTGTATCTCAGAATGAATCTCTTCAAGGTTTTATGTTACATGGACATGCAGTATTAGAACAGGTTGTCAGAGTGACCAAGACTTTCAATGGGAAAGTGGTCAGTTGAACACGTTCTGCATAGGCTACCATTTCCACAACTCAGAATTGTATTGTTATTACTCGACCATACAATATGTTTTTCTGACTTTATAAAAGTCAATTTCATTTTTAAATGTTTGTGTGTTCTTGTATTGAAATGTATTCAATAGGCTACATAGATAATATTAAATGAATGGCAAGCAAAAAAAAATAGCTTATTATTTGCTCTGTTGTTGTTAAAAATAATAAGATGTAAAAGGTGCACATTTATCACCAAGGCATAAAGCCTAATGGAAGGATTGAGGCAGGCCATAGAAGTCAGATTTTTTTTGTGGCCGACGGGGGAAACTTTTATCCCGCACTGCAGATGGCTATATCGGTTTTGTTGTTGTTATTATTCCGATTTTTCAGGGGGTTGCTGCAGCACCCTCAGCACCCCTACTTTCCATGGCTATGAGGCAGACCTACATTCACAGTCAGTCACAAAGGCTGTTTTAGGCTTATCTCACAGGAAACCACATAGGTCTCCTGCTACAGTGCATACTGCCTAAAGACCTAAGAGAAACTAAAGTATATGGCAGCTATAGTCTTCTGTAGTGCATTTCATATAGACTGTAGTAGAAGAACACTTTGGAAGAAGACCAACAGCTGCAGAATTTGTGTTTAGGACTGAATAATTCAGCTTTATTAGTTTCAATTTTTATTAGTCGTACATTGAGCTCCAAAGTATGTTTTGTTGTGGTTTTGGCTCTGTACTCCCACACTTTGGATTTGAAATGATACAAGTACTTTGAGGTTAAAGTGCAGACTGTCAGCTTTAAATTGAGGGTATTTTCATTCAAATCTGGTGAACCGTTTAGAAATGAAAGCACTTTTTGTACATAGTTCCCCCCATTTTAGGGGACTAAAAGTATTGGGACAAATTCCCTTATATGTGTAGTAAAAAGTGAAGTATTGTTAACAAACATGCCCCCATAAAGAAAATGAAGATTAAAATAGGTTCAGCCCCTGGTTCGACCGTGATCTTGCAGAGTTACTCCACCTCAAGAATTGCATTTGGCAAAAGGCTTGGCACACGCATACTTAGGCTGACTGGCTCTCGTTCAGGCAAATAAGAAATAAGTGCACTCAGGCTATCTGGAAGGCCAAAGTTAGTTACTTTAAGGAGCAGTTCTCTCTCTGTGGGTCTAACCCCAAGAAGATCTGAAGAACGGTTAAAGACCTGGAGAATAAACCCTCCTCCTCACAGCTTCCCATGTCCCTTAATGTTAATGATGTTGTTATTACTGACATGAAGCACATGGCTGAGCTCTTTAATCACCACTTCATTAAGTCATTTGACTCAGCCATGCCTCCTTGCCCGTCCAACATTTCCTCATCTCCCACCCCTTCTAATGCGGCTATCCCCACTGCTTCTCCCTCTTTTTCCCCTACCCCGCTACAAAGTTTCTCCCTGCAGACAGTCACTGAGTCCGAGGTGCTAAAGGAGCTCCTTAAACTTGACACCCAAAAAACATCTGGGTCAGATGGTTTAGACCCTTTCTTCTTTAAGGTTGCTGCCCTTATCATCGCCAAGCCTATCTCCGACCTTTTTAACCTGTCTCTCCTTTCTGGGGAGGTTCCCATTGCTTGGAAGGCAGCCACGGTTCGTACTTTATTTAAAGGGGGAGATCAAGCTGATCCTATTTCTATTTTGCCCTGTTTATCAAAAGTGTTGGAAAAACTTGTCAGTAATCAACTGACTGGCTTTCTTGATGTCTATAGTATTCTCTCTGGTATGCAATCTGATTTCCGCTCAGGTTATGGATGTGTCATTGCAACCTTAAAGGTCCTCAATGATGTCACCATTGCCCTTGATTCTAAGCAATATTGTGCTGCTATTTTTATTGACTTGGCCAAAGCTTTTGATATGGTAGACCATTCCATTCTTGTCGGCCGGCTAAGGAGTATTGGTGTCTCTGAGGGGTCTTTGGCCTGGTTTGCTAACTACCTCTCTCAAAGAGTGCAGTGTATAAAGTCAGAAAATCTGCTGTCTCAGCCACCGCTTTTCACAGATGGAGTACCCCAAGGCTCAATCCTAGGCCCCACCCTCTTCTCAATTTACATCAACAATATAGCTCAGGCAGTAGGAAGCTCTCTCATCCATTTATATGCAGATGATACAGTCTTATACTCATCTGGCCCCTCCCAGGATATTGTGTTAAATGCTCTACAACAAAGCTTTTTTAGTGTCCAAAAAGCTTTCTCTATCCTTAACCTTGTTCTGAACACCTCCAAAACAAAGGTCATGTGGTTTGGTAAGAAGAATGCCTCTCTCCCCACAGGTGTGATTACTACCTCTGAGGGTTTAGAGCTTGAGGTAGTTACCTCATACAAGTACTTGGGAGTATGGCTAGAAAGTACACTGTCCTTCTCTCAGCACATATCTAGACTTGATTTCCTCTATCGTAATCACTCCTCTTTCAGCCCAGGTGCCAAACTAACCCTGATTCAGATTACCACCCTACCCATGCTAGATTACAGAGACATAATTTGTATAGGTAAGGTAAGGGCAGGTAAGGGTTCTCTCGAACGGCTAGATGTTCTTTACCATTCGGCCATCAGATTTGCCACCAATGCTCCTTATAGGACACATCACTGCCCTCTGTACTCCTCTGTAAACTGGTCATCTCTGTATACCTGTTGCAAGACCCACTGGTTGGATGCTTATTTATAAAACCCTCTTAGGCCTCACTCCCCCCTATCTGAGATATCTACTGCAGCCCTCATCCTCCACATACAACACCTGCTCTGCCAGTCACATTCTGTTAAAGGTCCCCAAAGCGCACACACATCCCTGGGTTTTCAGTTCACTGCAGCTAGCGACTGGAACAAGCTGCAACAAACACTCAAACTGGACAGTTTTATCTCAATCTCTTCATTCAAAGACTCAATCATGGACACTCTTACTGACAGCCGTGGCTACTTTGCGTGATGTATTGTTGTCTCTACCTTCTTGCCCTTTGTGCTGTTGTCTGTGCCCAAAAATGTTAGTACCATGTTTTGTATTGCTACCATGTTGTGTTGCTACCATGTTGTTGTTATGTTGTTACCATGCTGTGTTGTTGTCTTAGGTCTCTCTTTATGTAGTGTTGTGTTGTCTCTCTTGCCATGATATGTGTTTTGTCCTATATTTACATTTTATTTATTTTTAATTTTGAATCCCAGCCCCTGTCCCCGCAGGAGGCCTTTTGGTAGGCCTTCGTTGTAAATAAGAATTTGTTCTTAACTGACTTGCCTAGTTAAATACAGGTTCAATAAATAACATATAAATAAAAAGTTAACATGACCTTTATGAATTATGATGCATGTATGTGGTTCATGTTTTTTTTTTTTTATTACATACTGTTTCAAAATTCTAAAAAAGTGACGTTAGTTGATGAAGATTATCTCATAGAACAAAACGTCTCCTACGCCTGTGTTCAACACAGACCTTATTGTCGTCATTTATAACATAAAACTACAAAAACGCCATTAATTTCTACATAGGTTTTATCTAAAGAACCATGACTGAAGTAGAGCCTACAAAAAGACGCCATTAACATATATCTCTATAATGGCACAGATACAAAGATGAGTCCTCTATCTATGTCCATTCCCCCATAACTCCTTGCGCGCTTCTATGTTCACAGATGACCAAAATGGCGGATTTGTCGGTGGGTACTCGATAATCCCAAATTGTTATACAATTACAACGTTTATATGTAGATGTGTGCCCTCGACTTTCATTAATATACATTTTCAATATATTTTCTTTCGACAGGTCGATGTTATCGAGGGCTGTCGGCTCCCTGTTCTCCGAAAAAATCAGGAAAACGAAGACGAGTGGCGTGAGTTGTCTCTTGGCTACCGCTAGTAGTGTAGCTAGCGCTACGCTAGCTGCATAATAAAACAACTGTCATGGCTGAATGTTTGAAAACACAAGCGGCTAGCTACGGCTAGTGGCAGATTGGAAACAAATGCGCTGGTTGTTTTACGGGGATTTAAAAATGCTTTCTACTTGTGTGTGAACGCTAGCTAGTTAGCTAACTACGTATTTTGATAGCGTGTGAATGCTGAAGTTACAGTTAGCTAGCTAACGTTATATTCACATGTGTGCGCTGTTCGTATTTACAATTTAAAGTTACCAACGTTAGCTAGATGGCGTACTTGGCTATCTAGCTAGTTTCCTACCTAATGTATAAATTGGGACAGCGAAGATGCTCATTGCTTGGATAGGTATCGATATCTGTCATGTCGTGTGATGTTTTTCTTTGCAGCCCTGGCTGAAATTCTCAGTGTGAAAGAGATCCCTGGGAGAAAACTCTACTATGTCCACTATATTGACTGTGAGTAGCCTATGCTTCATGTAATTCAGAGTGAATGTGATTGTAATGTTCTGACATTGCCATCGGTGATCTTCACAGTAGAAGCACATGTACCAGTATGTCTAAATGTGGAAAACATTTGACTAGATGTATACGTGTTTGTGTCTCTGCTTGTGTTTAAAGTCAACAAGCGTCTGGATGAGTGGGTTACTCCGGAAAGGCTTGACATGAAGAAGCTACAGTTCCCTAAGAAAGAGGCTAAAACACCTACTAAGAACGGGCTTCCGGGTTCACGGCCCAGCTCCCCAGAGAGAGAAGTGGTAAGAGCGGCCGGAACTGGCCCCCAACATCCCCCCAGCCGGCCCCCCCAGCCGCAAGCCCAGCAGAAGTCTCTACCCACCAAGACTTCTATACCAGACTTTCAAGTGCTGCAACAACAAGTTCAGGTTTGGCAGTAGTGTCTTAAGCCCAGTCCTGGGAATTGTACCCTGATACTGACAACTAACATTGTCATTGTAACCTAGATGTTTTTAGTTTTTTTGCAGTTGTGCTTAATACTGAGATTTTGGACAGCCATCTTGTTTAAACCTGTACACTAAAGTACAACCTATTTTGTGAATACCATCATTTGGTATATAGTCTTTTGAAGCTATGATAATTTATTGAAATTAGACAGTTTGAAATTATTTATAGACCTTTGTTAAATGAAAATGCCACAATTGGTGCTTCATAAATTATTTCAAAGATCTTATAAAATGAAACGTCAAGTGGCTTCATTCAAGATTTCTGGTCTTGGCTCTGTGAGGAGACAGAAGTGGCAAAATGAAGCACCAGGGGGATGTATTTCTTCTGTTTTATGATATATACATGCATTTTAGCCAAAAATAATAATAATGTAACTACATATTTGTACTCCGATAATGGTTGTTGACCTTTATATGGTCATTCATTTTTTTATTTTTATACACTGGCTTATAAAGTAATTCTCAGGCATGTGCAAACCACATGTTTATTTTCAACTGCTTGAATATATGCTGTCTTGACTGATTATGCTTCTATTACAATATTTAATGGAAAACATGATTAGTTCAGGTGAAAAACACAACTCAATGCTTGTGGAGTTTTGTGTGACTGTCAGTTAATCCCCTTCCTCTCTTCCTTTCTGTTCAAAATCAGAGGAAGAGTCTTGATCTCAACCTTCAGACTGCCACAGCACCTTCCAGAGGCAAAACCCTGCCCACACCGGTACAGCTTCAACTTACCCATTCTACATAGATCCATGATTAACTACTGTTTTGTCCACAAAGTCAGAATGGGTTCATAGCTAAATTTGAATAGTAACAACAACCAAATTTAGACTCACTCCAGCTATTTTTGAACTTACAGATGTATACTTCTAAAATCAAGGAAAAACATATTGCGAGTAGATCAGTGCTCAGACTGGTCGATCTCCAACACATTCCTAGTCGATCACCAAACATTCTGTAAAAAAAACAACGATCAAGCCTTGCGTTCCTATTATTTTTATTTTTTCCCACACTGATTGCACTAGGTGCACTTGATTCAGCAGCCCTAGCGAAGGTAGAACCTACCGGGTAGGTCCAGAGAGAAAATCAAGTGTACCTATAGGCCTACCGCTGGCCAAACAGAACTCAGATCATGTCTGCACAGTTTCCTCGAGCCATAGTCTAAAAAGAAGCCTCGAACGCACAGCAAAGTTGATACTGTGAGATTTCAAAACTTTTAAAACCTTGACAAGAGAGACGAATACAGCAAAGAGCTGCTGTTTTTGAGTAAGTTGTTGTTCAGCACTGTCAACACTTTTATAAGCCATAATGCGTATTCTCCCTACTTCCACTCACGCTACAACCAGCACTGCAGCTGCAATGAATGAGTACAGTAAAGTGTTCCGATAAGCTTGCGTTATTATTAGCGGCTTGTCTTTTTTTATTTTTTATTGTGGAATATTTCACTTTTTCTGGTCATAGGAGTAACAACATTAATTGGTGCATGAGGCAGAAATAATGCAGTGTGACTTGAGTATCGCCATCAGCTGGAAGACCATGTCCCTTTTCTCAGCAGAGGGAGGGAGAGAGGAGGGAAGGTGGGTCAGGTAAGGCAGCCTCACCGCTCCTCCCTCCCGTCAGACTGAACATCAGATGCAGGCCATCAGTCCAGTAAAAAAAAAAAAAAGCTAATTATTATGCTCACTCAACTTGTTGTGTTACTTGTGAGACTAAGCTATCTATTACCAGTGTTTAAATGTAATTTCAAAATGGTCTGGGAAGAGCATTGGTAGGGCAAATGAAGCATAGCCAATATGCGGTGGTAAAGGAATTGGGCCTATAGCCTACTGCACTAACATCATTGCTACAGAACTGTTTTTAATTGGTTAATGTTGCATAGGCTTTAAAAAAATCTGAGTGGTGATCTCGGCTTGCATTTTGACTCAAAGGTTTGTGACCTCTGGATAATATGATAAATGATATTGTTGACTGGGGTTTTCCCTCCGGCCCTAGAATATGACTGGTAATGTAAAAGATGGCTATAACACCTTGGTTATGCTTGTGGTGTGGTTGGCATTTGAAATTCCATCAACATAATCTTAAGAGATTAATTCAATGTCTTGGGCAGACATGAAAAAAACCCATTCCATGTTTCGCCTCTCATACAGAAGAGGAAAGCAGAGTCTGTGTCCCTGGCAACACAGGTGTCCCCGGCAACCCCCGTGCCATCCTTGCCAGGTTTGGCTGAAGCCTCCCAGGTGTCAGTTTACCCTGCTGTGAGGGACACCAACACTTTCAACCTCAAATCTAATGCCCACGATGATCACGAGCAGCTTACCTCACTCACCACGGTACACCAACATTTTATAACTTTGCCCTTCTGTAATGATCAATCTCTAGCCTCCCACTATTACTGTGTGTCTGTGTTTTGACTTCTTATCCCCTCTTTTCAAATCTTCCCAGAATGGTACTGCCCGTCGCCCCATGCCCAATCAACCAGGCAGGAAGAGGAAGCAGCCCCCCAACTGTGGGGGAACCGATGAGGTATGGAACACTTAAGGGATGATGACCATTTGTTTCTCTAATCGACTCATTAGTTGCTCTTGTTTCAACTGTAGACCATCTCTTCTCCCATCATTCACATTTATAGATTAACACACTTTAGCATTATACTGGCATCAACAATGAATTCTTATGTTTTTGGAAATTGCATCAGCTTCCTTTTTTAGCTGAAACGCATAAAAAAATAAATCAGATTTTCACACAGGATAAAGCACAATAATATCCAGTTAGGGCTAGGGCCCTTACTACATTGACAAGTCTGAGCCGGGATACTGGACTAGTGTTGACTCTTACTGTCCTTGACCTATATGTCTATCTTTCATGGTTATATGGTTTCAGTTAGACAGTCGTCTGTTTCAGAAGCCTGTGATGGCATCAGGACAAGCACATTTTCAACAATTTTACTTGCAGCATTGTAGTGATCGTGTGAGGAAGCAAAATTGGGTTTTACATAATTATTTGTATGAACTCAGGAATGATCAACTATTGTGATTTATTGCCTTCCCCTTTCCGTTTAATGTTAAGATATCCCTCCCCAAATTAACAAGGAACGAAAGAACAGGTCAATATAATTTATGAAGAAATCTCCATGTTGACCTTTAACCATTGAGTTGTCCTGTATTGGTATTATTAGTATAAACGTGAATAATTTTCCGTCCCTCTTAAATCCGTTTCCAAAATCCTTCTAATCTGCTTGTTTTTCTGCTAGATAATTAAGGTTTTCCAGTATAACAACAGCCCTCGATGTGCCAATGTCTATCTGCCGCCAGGAGAGGTCCGTCTCATTTCCTTCTCATTGCCTGTGTGTCTTTGTTTCTGGAATTATTTTAAAGGTTATGGCCTTCGATCAGACCTTTATTTCATATGAGAGCTATTTCTCAGTGTCTGGTTTTGTTTAGCTGTAAAAACTGCCTATGTTTAATCAAGGTTCTAACACAATGCATCAGATATGGAATACTATTGTTCTCTTCCCTTTCCTACTATTTTGTATCAGGACTCGCAGGACAGCTCCGATGGCATCCCCTCTGCCCCTCGCATGACCGGCAGTCTGGTGTCGGACCGTAGCCATGACGACATTGTCACGCGTATGAAGAACATTGACTGCATTGAACTGGGCCGCCACAGGCTGAAGCCCTGGTACTTCTCCCCCTACCCACAGGAACTGACCACATTGCCTATTCTCTACCTCTGCGAGTTCTGCCTCAAGTACCTCAAGAGCCTTAAGTGTCTGCAGAGGCATCTGGTGAGATGCTACATAAGAATATCTCAATGTAATGTGTGTAATACCATCACAAGAGACAGGGTTGATGTGCAGTCATGGTATTGTTTGAGCTACAGAAGACCAGGGGTCAACCAACTAGCTAGGCTGAGCTAAGGGATATAGCTACACTGAGTATACAAAACATGAATGTTCTTTCCATGACATAGACTGACCAGGTGAATCCAGGTGAAAGGTATAATCACTTATTGATGTCACTTGTTAAATCTACTTCTATCAGTGTAGATGAAGGGGAGGAGACAGGTTAAAGATGGATTTTTAAGCATTGACACTATTAAGACATGGATTGTGTATGTGTGCCATTCAGAGGGTGAATGGGCAAGACAAAAAAAATGTAAGTGCCATTGAACACGGTATGGTAGTAGGCCCCAGGCGCACCGGTTTGTGTCAAGAACTGCAACGCTGGTGGGGTTTTCACGCTCAATAGTTTCCTGTGTGTATCAAGAATGGTCCTCCAGCCAACTTGGCACAACTGTGGAAGGCATTGGTGTCAACATGGGCCAGCATCCACTTGACACCTTGTAGAGTCCATCCCCTGACAAATTGAGGCTGTTCTGAGGGCAAAAGGGGGCACAGCTCAACATTAGAAATGTGTTCCTAATGTTTGGTATACTCCGTGTATATGTCCACTACGGGCTTGGATACAGATCCACCATGTTTATGCATGTGATCCCATATTATTCTCCTGCTCTCTCATCTAGACCAAGTGTAATCTTCGGCATCCCCCTGGCAATGAGATCTACCGCAAGGGCACCATCTCCTTTTTTGAAATAGACGGCAGAAAAAACAAAGTGAGTAAAGTCCATGATCCTCCCAGCTGCATGGTTATCCCTTGTTATTCTGAGATTCATTGAGATTCTCGCTTCACAACTCGTTTCTCCCATGTTTGCCAGACATACTCTCAGAACCTGTGTTTACTGGCCAAGTGTTTCCTGGACCACAAGACGCTGTACTATGACACAGACCCCTTCCTCTTCTACGTCATGACAGAGTACGACTCCAAGGGCTTCCACATAGTGGGCTACTTCTCCAAGGTACACTGAACTCCCTTATATCCTGGTATTAGCAGGTAAATATCCACTGCTCACGAATATCAGCAATAATCCTATGAAATAATTCTATAGACATGTTGAAAATACATAAACTTTTTGCAGCTGACTTACCCATGCTTTCTGTGCGCAGGAGAAAGAGTCGACAGAAGATTACAACGTGGCTTGTATCCTCACCTTACCTCCCTACCAGAGGAGAGGCTACGGCAAATTGCTCATTGAGTTCAGTAAGTGACATAACTGACTTTTTAAATATTGGATCTTGGTGTAAATGTGTACAACCATTGTACTTCTACCTCAGTGTCAAAATGATCTGTCGGAGTGTTGAAATGTGGCCATTCGGTATGCTGTAACTAAGGGTCTTATTTCTGTTGGTCTTCAGGTTATGAGCTGTCTAAGGTAGAGGGGAAGACGGGCACACCAGAGAAGCCTCTGTCTGACCTGGGGCTGCTCTCCTACCGCTCCTACTGGTCCCAGACGATCCTGGAGATACTCATGGACCTCAAGCCTGACAACGGGGAGAGGCCTCAGATCACAATCAAGTATGACTGTCCTGTTTGTTTTCTTTTATAGCTCAAGTTGCTTCTGTAACCTAATATCACATTGTCTTGTATATTTCCAGTGAGATCAGCGAGATCACCAGTGTGAAGAAAGAGGATGTCATATCTACACTTCAGTACCTAAACCTAATAAACTACTATAAGGTGAGTGATACTAGAGTGCAGGGGACAGCACTTCAGCACTGTACTTTTAGCTGTTAAGGGAACAATCTTGATCAGCATATTTGAACCTCTTCTCTCCCTATGGTTTCTCAGGGCCAGTATATTCTGACTCTTTCAGAGGACATAGTGGAGGGGCATGAGAGAGCAATGCAGAAGCGTCATCTGCCCATCGACCCCAAATGCCTTCACTTCACCCCCAAGGACTGGAGCAAGAGGGGCAAGTGGTAGAACCCTGTCTGGTTCTCCTGGCCCCACTCTCCCTCTTACCACAGACTTTCCTGAAGCAATCAGGATGGAGAGCACCACAGATCTCCTCAGAGGGAGCTTCAATAGATTTATTTTTTCTTTCCCCTAATTGTCATCTGACCCTTTTTGTTGAAGATTTAAAAATGAACAAGAACTGTTTATTACCCATGTTTCATCTCATTGTTCTGTCTTTGAATGGTCCTAATTTCAGATTGAGGACTGAAACCCTTGGTTTCTTCACCTTCCTGGCACACTGTTGAAGGCACTCTTGGACTAGTCAGAATATGTGCTCATGTTAGTGAAAATCACTCCGTTATTGTTTTGGATGTAATCCTGGATTTTGACTACACGTCCAGTTTCATTGATCCAACACACAATGAGAACTACAGATCTAACTGTGCTTGTAATTGTATATACACTATCCTGTTTTATAAATGATTTTTAAAGTGGTGAAGCATTTCTGTATGTCAAATGTAATGTGCGGGATGCTCAGTACAGAAAATAAGCCATGTCGAACTGTTACAAGAATGTAAATGTGGATACATGTACAGTTCTGTCCTTTTTTTAAACTTGAATGTAAATGAACATGTTTGGCACTGTGTGTGTCATTTAATTTAATTACTATTTGCTGTACATTTGTGTGTATTAGGAATTTGTAACGAATGATTCATACTTTTTTTTTGTGTTGTCGCTAATATTTAGTTATTTCCCTTAATATTTAAGTGCAAATTCAACATTGATTTGTTTTCTCAATTGTATTATCTGAACAGTGTATGGGTTTGTGAGTGGGGGAATGGGTGATAAAAAAAAATTGGGAACACTGAAAGGTTATAAATCTAACAAACATGAGCTTTATATAAAAGCCTCGAGATGGATTTACACATATCTAATAAACTAGGACACTTTTACTGGGTTTCATGACTTTAATGAGTTCTCAAAGGATCAAATCTGAGTTGCCATCACTGATCTGGAGAAAGAAATAAGGGTTTCTTTACTAAGTTTGACCCTTGTTATTTCCCTATTCGTGGTCATTCCCCTGACTGTCCTCCTCTGTTGCCTGAAAAGGACATCAATACAATGGTTTAGGAGCTGAATCAGAAGCCTTATTCCTTGGCTGTTTACACATTTCCAGGTATCTATGGCTGCAGTTACACAGGCAGCCCAATTAGTTGACCTGATTGGTCAAGAGACCAATTTCCTGGTAAAAAGATCAGAATTGGGCTGCCTGTGTACACGCAGCCTTAGGCAGCAGACATCAATTTATATGTACAGTTGAAGTCGGAAGTTTACATACACCTTAGCCAAATACATTTAAACTCAGTTTTTCACAATTCCTGTCATTTAATCCTAGTAAAAATTCCCTGTCTTAGGTCAGTTAGGATCACCACTTTATTTTAAGAATGTGAAATGTCAGAATAATAGTAGAGAGAATGATTTCAGCTTTTATTTCTTTCATCACATTCCCAGTGGGTCAGAAGTTTACATACACTCAATTAGTATTTGGTAGCATTGCCTTTAAATTGTTGAACTTGGGTCAAATGTTTAGGGTAGCCTTCCACAAGCTTCCCACAATAAGTTGGGTGAATTTCGGCCCATTCCTCCTGACAGAATTGGTGTAACTGAGTCAGGTTTGTAGGCCTCCTTGCTCGCACACGCTTTTTCAATTCTGCCCACACAGTTTCTATAGGATTGAGGTCAGAGCTTAGTGGTGGCCACTCCAATACCTTGACTTTGTTGCCATTTTGCCACAACTTTGGAAGTATGCTTGGGGTCATTGTCCATTTGGAAAACCCATTTGCGACCAAGCTTTAACTTCCTGACTGATGTCTTTAGATGTTGCTTCAATATATCCGCATAATTTTCCAACCTCATTATGCCATCTATTTTGTGAAGTGCACCAGTCCCTCCTGCAGCAAAGCACCCCCACAACATGATGCTGCCACCCCCGTGCTTCACGGTTGGGATGGTGTTCTTCGGCTTGCAAGCCTCCCCCTTTTTCCTCCACACATAACAATGGTCATTATGGCCAAACAGTTCTATATTTGTTTCATCAGACCAGAGGACATTTCTCCAAAAAAGTGTGATCTTTGTCCCCATGTGCATTTGCAAACCATAGTCTGACTTTTTTATGGCGGTTTTGGAGCAGTGGCTTCTTCCTTGCTGAGCGGCCTTTCAGGTTATGTCGATATTGGACTCGTTTTACTGTGGATATAGAGACTTTTGTACCCGTTTCCTCCAGCATCTTCACAAGGTCCTTTGCTGTTGTTCTGGGATTGATTTGCACTTTTCGCACCAAAGTACATTCATCTCTAGGAGACAGAACGCGTCTCCTTCCTGAGCGGTATGACGGCTGCGTGGTCCCATGGTGTTTATACTTGTGTACTATTGTTTGTACAGATGAACGTGGTACCTTCAGGCGTTTGGAAATTGCTCCCAAGGATGAACCAGACTTGTGGTCTACAATTTTTTTTCTGAGGTCTTGGCTGATTTCTTTTGATTTTCCCATGATGTCAAGCAAAGAGGCACTGAGTTGGAAGGTAGGCCTTGAAATACATCCACAGGTACACCTCCAATTGACTCAAATGATGTCAATTAGCCTATCAGAAGCTTCTAAAGCCATGACATCATTTTCTGGAATTTTCCAAGCTGTTTAAAGGCACAGTCAACTTAGTGTATGTAAACTTCTGACCCACTGGAATTGTGATACAGTGAATTATAAGTGAAATAATCTGTCTGTAAACAATTGTTGTAAAAATTACTTGTGTCATGCAACGACTTCCCAAAACTATAGTTTGTTAACAAGAAATTTGTGGAGTGGTTGAAAAATTAGTTTTAATGACTCCAACCTAAGTGTATGTAAACTTCCGACTTCAACTGTAAGTCATTTAGGTCTTCAATGTTTTGGGATCTCCACTTATTAAACCGGCAAAGGACAAACATGTAACAGCTCCTTTACATTGTGGTGGAATACTTCACTTTCCTCAAGTGAGTAGGTTTGAAAATGTTGCAACAAAGACACTCCAATGCATGTCTGATACTCCTACTATGTTCTTCAAGAGCAAACACCCTTTTAATTGTACATCTTTGACGCCAATTGTGATACAATTCCAATGGGTCAGACGTTTACATACACTAGTTGACTGTTGAAAAACGAGTTTTAATGACTCCAACCTAAGTGTATGTAAACTTCCGACTTCAACTGTAAGTAAAATGGAGCTATGTTGTACTCCACTCCAGAAGTTTCTGTCTACAGAGAGAATGTCTACAGAGAGAAATGCTCTCACCTCAAAGAAGGTGTCAATGAGGCGCTCCAGAACACAGCCCTGGGAGCGGAACGTCTGCTGGTTCTGATCTATGGATGCCAGCAGTCTGAGGTAGCTGGTGATCAGCTCTATCTCCCTATGGACCAGTCATGTTGGGGCTCTTGTTAGATTGCGACTACAGCACATAGACTAGTTTGTAAAATGGCTTGGCAAAACAGGCTTTTCTGTTTGCATTGTGAACCAAATTGACAGCTGGCTTTTCTCCTGTTTTGTGTTCGACATACTTTCTTACCTCTTTCCATACTTATTTTCACTATAGGTCAATTTCAGGGCCTCTTCATAGAACTCCTCATCGGTCTGTGGTTCAATGGGCTGGGGCTCTACAGACAGGAGGAGAGGAGACTGGTTCAGTCCTGTCTTTATGCTGCTTATTGTTTGTATTTTGCCTCACCCACAAGTACATGTGGTAGCCTTTTGAAAAATGTAGGACCGACCGACCGACCAACCAACCAACCTAACTTCTTCATTGACTGCATCTCACTCTCATATATATCCTGGAACTAAAGTAGAACAGAATGCAGTGGTATGTTCAGCAAAATCTACTCCAGTATCTGTCTTTTTTGCCTTGTTGTTTGTCATGGTCGGAATACCTTTTGGATCTTTGACGCCATCCGTCTCTTGATTGTCATCTGGAAGTTGTCGACGAGGACAGCAATGAATAGACTATGCAGAGAAAATTACAATGTACAATTAAAAGGGTGTTTGCTCTTGAAGAACATAGTAGGAGTATCAGACATGCATTGGAGTGTCTTTGTTGCAACATTTTCAAACCTACTCACTTGAGGAAAGTGAAGTATTCCACCACAATGTACAGGACAAGGAAGATGATAATATGAGGTGCACCTGTCATTTATAGAAAGTTATTTATAGAAAGTCTTGACCACAAATAGTTACATCATGTGATGATTGATGATGCCCAACTTCTAGACCATGCATGACACACACACTGTAGTGTTCCCTCCCTCACCGTTGTCCCGGCTGGTAGAGTAGATGAAAGCCCAGTCATCCAGCGTGAGTAGCTGGAACAGAGTGAAAATTGTCCGAAACATGGTGCCAAAGCGATGCGGGTCAGACTCGTTGAACATCTCTCGGAAAATGACAGCAAACATGAAGAGGAATGTGAACATGAGGATGATGATGGCCCCCATTGACTGGAGAGACTGGAGACAGGTGGACACAATGGACTGGAGATTTTGGAGAAAGCTGTCAAGGAAAGGATGACATGTTACTGAACCATGATGAAAGATATTAGATGTTGATGTATTAATATAGGTTATGTACTTGGGGTGTCAGAGTTCATCCATTGAAGTGCTATCAAAGGAAATCAAACAGAGGGGTGGTCGGTCTGAATAATGAGTTAATGCTGAAAAACACTCATGCATCCTACCGGATGGTACGCAAGACCCGGAACGCTCGGATGGCCCGGACCCCTTTGAAGAGCTTGAGGATGCGGAAGATTGTGGATGCCTGACCTCCACTGAAGTTCCCTGTAGACTCAATGAGTGGCAGCAGGAAGTCAATGAGGCTCATCGTAATGATGAAAAAGTCTGAGACAGGCAGAGAACAGAGGGGAAAAATAGAAATGAGATGAAACAGTAGGAAACTGATCCCAAGCCAATGCAAACAGCTACCTACCCAGGTCATTCCAGGGGTTTTTGAAGTAGAGTCGACCCCAGACAAGCAATTTCAGCACACATTCCATTAAATAGATTGCCAGAAAAGCGGAATCCAAAGCTGAGAAGAACCACCCTGGCATTGGGAAACAAAACAGATGTCATTAACACACTTCAACCCATGCATGAGCTCTTTATGCAGGAGAATAGAGAACTTACTAAAAGTAGATTTTAAAAAGTCAATGTATTTTCCCTGTTTCTCACACCTCCTCTCACAGTCACACTTTCAAATGTCTGGGCCACCAGGGTCCCTGTGTTGAGCACCACCACAAACAGGATGAACTTGTCAAACATGGGGTCTTCTGTGAAGGCCACAATGATCCTGAACAGCTGATGCATCCAGTCCTGCAGAGCACCCCATGCCCTCAGCCAACCTTTTCTAGAGTTTCGCTGCTCCTGGATCCTCCGCTGCTCATCTGAGAGAAAGAGAGAGAGAGGAGATGGGGGAGAGATGGAGGGAGGGGTGGATGCACACACCACAGGAGATTGGTGGCACCTTAATTGGGGAGGATGGGCACGTGGTAATGACTGGACGGAATGGGTAGAATGGTTTCAAACACATCAAACATGTTTGACTCTTCTATTTATTCCATTGCAGCCATTACAATGAGTATGCTCTCCTATAGCTCCTCCCATCAGCCTCCTCTAGCACACACATAATTAAAGTGGCCGTTGAGAATTGTAACTTTTCCGGAACAGTTTGCCCCTATGACGATAGTAGTCAGTATACCATACTTCACATACCTTTTTGGATGAGCCTCTTCAACATTTCACCATCTAAGGCCGCACATGTTGAGAACACTCGCTTCTTGTGTGGCTGCTTGGCGGCTACAGATGACTTGTGGTGGCTGGTTGAGCCTGCATAATAGATAACGAATGATGATGCTCATAGACATACAAATACACAGAAGTACAGAGAGATTTGATGACAGTGTGGATTATAAATATTGGATTCTGAAGTCCTTCTTCCATGTAAAAGTAAATCGTTGTGATTGGGCGGGGGGGGGGGGGGTCTTGCCCTTTCCAGCCACTGTCTGCCTGTATGATGGTCGATTTTCCATCTTGCACTCCAGGCTAAACACACACTGCAGAGAAGAGTACCAGAGAAGTATAATGAAAACATGTAACATCAAACCTGTAATCTCTTATTGTAACAACCTGTAAAGCTACTGACCACCAAAATGGTCATAGTGGAGAACCTTGAGCACGTTCTGATGGCAGCACAATGATTTATTGTATTGTTAGACTTAGAGGAACTTTAGTTTTCCAAAGGAACATTACTTCATGCCATCACTACTTTATCTTCACAACAATTCCCAGTGTCATTAGCTACAAACACTTCTAATTAAGGCATCTGTCAAATATTCATCAATACAAACAAGTCGCTTAGCATTTACCGGATTGTCTCTGGAAAAATAAAACCTTCGGCATGGAGGAATGGTACAGAATGCCACCGGAATACATCTGTGCGTCATAAGGACTTCTTTATTCTCAACGCTTCCTTGACCATTCTATTCCATCCATTCTATTCTATTCTAGTCTACTGTGGTATTATTTTTGTTTTTTTTCTCTCTCCACACGGGATGATAACAGTGTAGCTTACAACAATTGTTTCCATTTGATGTGAGAGGATATCTTGCATCAAAAATAAATGAAGGACTCTTCCTTGGCTTGTTATAATAAGTCCTTTCAATTTGAACAATTTCAATTTATTTTGGAATAGTGGTGAAAAAACAGACCGTAGCCTACTTATATTTTGTCCGATTTCTAATACATTTTGAAATAGTAATATGGTTACATTTTGAAATGTAGTTCGTCATTTTAATAAGAACGTTCTTAACTGTCTTACCTGTATAAATAAAGGTGACACGAATCATTTTTTTAATAGGCTATTCACTACGTTTTATGAAAACAACGATACGTGCATAATTTCGTAAATATAGGCAAAATTGTTATTCCGGATTTTTTTTTACCCGTAAGAAATCGAAAACAACATCCTGTCTGTGGAATTTAAGACTGATAACCGTTATCCTACTTCCGGCAGTCACGGAGTACCCCCAACAGTACACATTTTTGATGTGACCCTGGATACCTAATTCAACTTGTCAATTTATCATCAAGCCCTCAATGAGTTGAATCAGGTGAGTTTGTCAGGGGCAACAACCAAAATGTGTGCTGTTGGGGGTACTCGATGACTAGAGTTGGAAAACAGTCCTACTGCACCCTTCCCCTGAAGTTGTACCTAATGACCACTGTCAAGGTCGATGCGTAAAGTTGGAAAAATTCTACATCAAATGGGGACATGGAATAGTCCATGTTTTTTAATAGTCTATTTGCTCTACATAAAGAGCATACTTTTAGAATTGGTGTTGGAGATTATATGGTATTGTAACGACCCTGGGTTTATAAGCGCGGAAATCGACTCTGCCGCACGAGCATGCTTTTGCAGTCGATAGCGCGCCGGACCTCGGGCTAGAAAGTCGAGGGTTCGAGACCTGCTCCCTGCCTGTTTCATTGCAGTATGTATGGTAAGTAGATGTTGCAGAAAATGGATCTAACCTAACAAAAAGTAAAAACACCATGACATATTTTCTATAATAAATACACAATTGCATAGTAGATTTATACTCCCTTTATTATTTTAGGAAGAAGTTGGCATGGTAATATTGTTTCAACGAAAAATATGACATTAATTTGGTCAGAGGTAATTAGAGGCAATGCGAAATTGCTTTTTTGTCATTACATACAAATCATTAAAATCCAGACGGAAAATATTTACACAAGATAACATGCTAACATAAAGCATTGCTTGTGGTACAGTAATGCTAACATGCTAACATCACAGTCAAAAGCAACATGATTAATACAAATGTGGGCAGATAAATAAACAAACACATACATTATTAAATAAACAAATAAATAAATATCAAATAAATAATTGATTAGATAGATAGATAAATATAACTTTGCAGAAAACAAAACTAATTTACACAAAACTATAGCCTACTATTCAGGAGAAACATTTCTGATTTCACAACAATTGTTTACAAGAACTCTGTCCAAACATGGAATTCAGTCATAATGCCGAAGCAAACAGTCTGAGTTTATTAAATCGTTTGAGACAAAACGATGACCTGTCTGCTCTCCGTTGGGTGATATTTGTTTATGTGTCTGGTGAGGCCAGAGGAGGAGAATACACTTTCACTACAAAATCGACACGGAAACACCTCTCCTGTAACCTTTGTGATGCACTCAGTCCCTGCGTATTTGGAGGAGGGCTCGGGTGTTTCTGGGCCGGACTCGAGCAGGTTGCTGGGTTGTTGGTCGGAGACTTTGGCCGAATGAGACTGATTCTGAGGATGACTAGCTGCTTTCCTATTGTGCAAGGCCAAGTGTTTCCTTAGGTACGCTTGTTTTCTGAATTTCTTTGAGCACTGTGGGCAGCTGAACATCATTTCTTCATCAGAGCCCGAGTCTGAGGGTGGCGGGGAGGGTGGTAGCGCCTCTCTGGCTGTTGGTGTGTCAGGTCGGCTCTCCTCTCTCTGTGATGAGACTCTCTCCACTTGAAAACCCTTTGGCTTGTGCCAACGTCGGTGGGAGGCCAGGTTAGCGGGACAACTAAAAACTTTGTCACATTCGTCGCAGCGATATTCGACTCGGACGATGCGAGAGCACTTGTGGAAGGCCAAAGTGAGAGGGTCTGCATACCGCTCATTGCAAAGCTGACAGATGAATTCTCCAAGCGGACTGCCGGTGTTGGAGCGCTGCTTCACCTCATCCTTTGCCTCCTCTGTAATGCGCAGTCCGAGGACGGGAGATGTGGTTACCTCATCCCGGAGGCTGGACTTCTTCTCTTGGTTTTGGGAGCTTGAGGACTTAAGATTTTTAGAATTAGTATGGGGATATTTAGCGTTGGAGGAGGCAGGCCGCTTCACTGCTGCATATTTAGCATTCCCGCACATGGTGTCCAGTCTGGTGGTCATCTCCTGAAGAGACGACGACACTGGGGAACCATCAATGGTGAAGCTTCCCAAATTTGCCTCGGGGAAGGTATCTGCTGGAGCAGGAGAAAGAGAGCTTAGCATTTGATGAGCGATGTCCACGGGTGTGTATTGATATCCCTCGCTGTCAGGCCGGGTCGGGCTCAGTGAAGGCGCACAGTGAGACTCTGGAATTCCACCGAAAATACCCCGGCTGGGAACTCTGATAAAGTTGTGGCACACGGAAGGCAGTGCATGAGCCGGGGCATTCTCGACCAATGAAGAACAGTTGGCGTCCAGCGCCAAGTCCTCCTCGCGTATCCTGTATGAAACAGGACCAGCCTTTTTAGAACGTTTTATAAGGAAACCCTTTGGCATGGTGACTGTCAGGAAGCACACACGACGCGTTATAAACAACCTCAATAAGATTTTGCTGTCGAGGCCAGGAATTGGAAAGAGGCGTGCGTAATCGTAGTGCGCCCTATTCGCTCTGCGGTACTTGTCGACACTGGCCCTCTGTCGTTTGTCTCGGTCTTTATAAAGGCCCCGAGCGGTCATTGTGCGTCAGTTAGGACGCAGATGGCAGCAGTCCAGCCGTCAATAGAAAGGCCCGGCAACATGATCCACCGGGAGTCTCTGAGGAGCACAGCGGCAGATGTCAGCCTCCCCCATTGCGGAGTCCCCCCCAGACCACTTGTCCCGTCCTTGACGGTCCCTAGCCATTATGCAGATTACACAGAGCCACACAACACTTATCCAGCCTTTATCCTCCCATGTCCTCTGAGACTATTCAACACACACGTACCGCAGCCGTCCATCCATTCATCAAAACGCATGATTCAAAAGGAAGGGGGGGGGGGGGGGGTGAGTCAGTCTTGTGCCAGTTTGGGGGTAAAGAAACAGAGAGAAGAGGCAGAGAGAAGAGGCACAGCACCAGTTCATCTATGCAGGTCAGTGCTCAATGCGCTGCTCAAATGCACCTTAAACATTGGTGTCCAGGGGCATTCAACCCGTTGAACAATTTTATTTAATTGAATGTGATTTCAACATCAAGAGAATAAAAATCACATAAAAAGTAACTCCATATGTGGAGTTATTTTAAGTTTTGGAAATGCAGGCCCTGATGTGAAGGGGATCCCAATTATTTTATCATCAACGTTTAAATAAATTCTGCTCCCTAGTTGTGGAAAACATTGAATACCGCCAACGTCAAACGTCTCAACTCAACAATAGAAACAGTCTGTCATGTCATTGTCAGTGAAATTAACCATTTTCATCACACGTCTACAATCTGGCGAATAAAAAACACATTACATATACAGACCCAACCCCCAACTTAACAAAATACATATTATTAGCAGCAAAGCTATCTGAATCAGGGCTGTCTTGTAAAGGGCAACAAAAACGTTTGAAATCAATAAATGGTAAAGGTCACAGATCAGACATCTTCCATATGTAACAGGTTTGGTTATGTTTCCACTTGCCTCTAAAGAAATGTGTATTTAATGTTCAAGCATTCTTATTGGTTAGTTTAACTCTGATGACAATAAGGTGTGTTGTGATTGGCCCCGCTTGCAGATAGGGGGAGATCGCGAACGTCAGGTCTTCCCAGTAGGAAAATGTGATGCAAGGGGTAGGTCACGTTCTGAATACTGTTTTCTATTTTACAATGTGTACAAGTTTGCTGTACGTTACTGATTTACACATGTGTGGGTATATGGTAACTGTTAGGGATTGAGGGGCTTTCTGGGATGTGCTTTGGCATATGATTGCTGTAAATAAGTGTGTTAGCTAGCATACACCGATGTCATGGTCACATAAGCCACTGCTAACACAGTTGTCTTCATGCTACAGATTTTGCCATCGACAGCCATCAATACTGTTAAGCCCTGCACAACTAACGTGCTGTTTCCCATTTAACAACAGGTATTTACACATGTTATATTTTGTATTGTATTTTTGTATTTTGTTCGCCCAGTAGGAAAATGTGATGCAAGGGATTTTGCCATCGACAGCCATCAATACTGTTAAGCCCTGCACAACTAACGTGCTGTTTCGCATTTAACAACAGAAATAAATGATGCTCAACTGGGACCACTGGCCGAAGTGATTTATTTTGAGAAAACACGACGCATGGAGAGTACATTATACATCTGTTACACATAGCCTAACTGTAAAGCCATGAAACGTGACAGGTTTACCTATAAACTAAATGTCAGTGTTTAAAACTTAAACATAAGGCATTTAGATTTGCCAATTAATGTTCTCATCTTAAACACAGGTTGTTTAGTATGCAAGATTAAACATGATAGTCAGCTTTTTTCCAGTCACTTCTTTCCAACCAGGAGAACACCTATATCTCCTGTGTTCAGATTTTAAACACTAGTGTTTACTTTCCCATCATCCTGTTTAGAGTGCATTGTCACTAGAAATTGATGTGACTTTCCATGCCTTTTATTCAGATCAGTATTAGGAATCTGTCATGTTACTTACACTGAACAAAAATATAAATGCGGCATTTAAAGTGTTGGTCCCATGTTTCATGAGATTAAATAAAAGATCCCAGACATTTTCCATATTTCCAAAAGGCTTATTTCTCTAAAATGTTGTGCAGAAATGTGTTTACTTCCATGCTAGTGCGCATTTCTACTTTACCAAGATAATCCATCCACCTGACAGGTGTGGCATATCAAGAAGATGATTAAACAACATGATCATTACACAGGTGCACCTTGTGCTGGGGACAAAAAAGGCCAATCTAAAATGTGCAGTTTTGTCACACAACACAATGCCACAGATGTCTCAAATTTTGAGGGAGTGTACAATTGGCATGCAGACTGGAGGAATGTCCACCAGAGCTGTTGCCAGATAATTGAATGTTCATTTCTCTACCATAAGCCTCCTCCAATGTAATTTAAGAGAATTTGGCAGTACGTCCAACCGGCCTCACAACCATAGACCACGTGTATGGCGTTGTGTGGGCGAGCGGTTTGCTGATGTCAACGTTATGAACAGAGTGCCCCATGGTGTCGGTGGGGTTATAGTATGGGCAGGCATAATTTACGGACAATGAACACAATTGCATTTTATTTATGGAAATTTGCATGCACAGAGATACAATGAAAAGATCCTGAGGCCCATTGACGTGCCATTCCTCTGCTGTTATCACTTCATGTTTAACCATGATGATGCCTGGCCCCATGTTGCAAGGATCTGTACACAATTCCTGTAAACTGAAAATGTTCCAGTTCTTCCATGGCCTGCGTACATCAGACATGTCACCCATTGAACATGTTTGGGATGCTCTGGGTCGACGTGTACGACAGCGTGTTCCAGTTCCCGTCAATATCCAGCAACTTCGCACAGCCATTGAAGAGGAGTGGGTAAACATTCTACAGGCCACAATCAACAGCCTGATCCACTCTGTGCGAAGGAAGGATGTGTTGCGCTGCATGAGGCAAAATGGTGCTCAAACGCCGAAGTCGTCTCAAAACAAAAGTGACGTTATTAAGCATGTGCAGTAAAAAGTAGGATTCTGTTTTTACATGCAAAAGTGATTGCTTTTGATAAAAACGCTTTATCTGCCTCCCCAATGAAAACTAGTTTGAAAATTCTGACATATTTTATGGAAAATATATGTATGTTTCTGGACGGTGCACCATGCTTCCTTGTTGACAACATAACCGAGCGGCGCAGATTACTGTTCCATTTGAGAAGGGCACTCATCCCTCACCGTTTTTGCCTGTTCACATCACGGGCCATCAAGGTTGTGTAGGTTACTTTCTAAATGTAATTACAGTTACTAGTTACCTGTCCACAATTGTAATCAGTAAAGTAACTTTTGGATTACCCAAACTCAGTGATGTAATCTGATTACATTCAGTTACTTTTTGATTATTTTCCCCTTAAGAGGCATGAGAAGAAGACAAAAATATATGTTACCAACTGAACAACATCTATTGCAGGATAAATAAATGTTAAAGTTTACATAGCAGGCCATGTATGGATGTTAAATTTGACTTTATGGGTTGGTTATGTAGGCTTCTTGAAACCCATCGCTTTCTACTACATATAATAATATGATTAAATTATATCTTTACATTAAAACCAAAGTCAATCAGAATTCCAGTCATTCCAATAAATGTTATACCCCTTGATCTTCAAGTATAGGACTTGGAAATATGAAAGTATAGATTAGCCAAATTGTTTTACCTGAGTATAACCCCAAAACTAAGGATTTATTAGCCAGCCGTACTCTGTTGTTTATGATTATTTTGATGTCATGGAGGACTGACTGGGCTCATTGATTCGAGTTGAAAAATAAATGTTGCACTCATGGAATGGCATGCTTTGAGCGGTACTGAAATGTGCATTTTACATGTGAAAAATTAATGCCATATGCTGCATTTGCTATAGGTCAATTGTTTACCTTTTTGTTGGTGACACTTTGATATCTTGATAATATGCAGCAGTTTAAAGGGCAAATCCAGAGATGAAACAATAACAAAACGGTCATCCCACCTCTGTTTTGGTAAAAAGCTGAGGGATAGGAATGGAGAAATGCAACCACTCTCAGATTAATAGACAGAGCTATGGATGCAAGTACTGACCATCCATGATATCAAAATTATTGTTTTAACCATGTTATGAGGCTATACAGTGTTTGTTTACATTTACAAAGATACACTTACATTTTGGGTTCTCATGGAGTGTGACAGTTGAACTATGACCATGAGGCATTTATAAGTTATATTCTTTAAGAATCAATGGATATACAGTACCAGTCAAAAGTTTGGACACATCTTCTCATTCAAGGGTTTTTCTTTATTATTACTATTTTCTATATTGTAGAATAATAGTGAAGACATTAAAACTATAAAATAACACATATGGAATCATGTAGTAACCAAAAAAGTGTGAAACAAATCAAAATATATTTTATATTTTAAATTCTTCAAAGTAACCAACCTTTGCCTTGATGACAGCTTTGCACAAGCTTGGCATTCTCTCAACCAGCTTCATGAGGCAGTCACCTGGAATGCTTTTCAATTAACAGGTGTGCATTGTTAAAAGTTAATTTTGGGAATTTCTTTCCTTCTTAATGCATTTGAGCCAATCAGTTATGTTGTGACAAGGTAGGGGTGGTATACAGAAAATAGCCCTATTTGGTAAAAGACCAAGTCCATATTATAGCAAGAACAGCTCAAATAAGCAAAGAGAAACGACAGTCCATCATTACTTTAAGACACGAAGGTCAGTCAATCCGGGAAATTTCAGTCGCAAAAACTATCAAGAGCTATGATGAAACTAACTCTTATGAGGACCGGCACAGGTAAGGAAGACCCAGAGTTACCTCTGCTGCAGAGGATAAGTTCTTTAGAGTTACCAGCCTCAGAAATTGCAGCCCAAATAAAAGCTTCACAGAGTTCAAGTAACATCTCAACATCAACTGTTCAGAGGAGACTGCATGAATCAGGCCTTCATGGTCGAATTTCTGCAAAGAAACCACTACTAAAGGACACCAATAAAAATAAGAGACTTGCTTGGGCCAAGAAACACGAGCAATGGACATTAGACCGGTGGAAATCTGTCCTTTGGTCTGATGAGTCCAAATTTGAGATTTTTGGTACCAACCGCCATGTCATTGTGAGAAGAGTAGGTGAATGGATGATCTCCGCATATGTGGTTCCCACTGTAAAGCATGGAGGAGGAGGTGTGATTGGTGCTTTGCTGGTGACACTGTCAGTGATTTATTTAGAATTTAAGGCGCACTTAAACAGCATGGCTACCACAGCATTCAGCAGCGATACGCCATCCCATCTGGTTTGCGCTTAGTGGGTCTATCATTTGTTTTTCAACAGAAAAATGACCCAACACAACTCCAGGCTGTGTAAGGGCTATTTGACCAAGAAGGAGAGTGATGGAGTGCTGCATCAGATGACCTGGCATCCACAATCACCCAACCTCAACCCAATTGACATTGTTTGGGATGAGATGGACCGCAGAGCGAAGGGAAAGCAGCCAACAAGTGCTCAGCATATGTGGGAACTCCTTCAAGACATTTGGAAAAGCATTCCTCATGAAGCTGGTTGAGAGAATGCCAAGAGTGTGCAAAGCTGTCATCAAGGCAAAGGTTGGCTACTTTGAATAATCTCAAATATAAAATAAACTCAGATAATTTGTAAAAATCCAAATAACTTCACAGATCTTCATTGTAAAGGGTTTAACACAGTTTCCCATGCTTGTTCAATGAACCATAAACAATTAATGAACATGCACCTGTGGAACGATTGTTAAGACACTAACAGCTTACAGACGGTAGGCAATTAAGGTCACAGTTATGAAAACTTAGGACACTAAAAAGAGGCCTTTCTACTGACTCTGAAAAACACCAAAAGAAAGATGCCCAGGGTCCCTGCTCATCTGCGTGAACATGCCTTAGGCATGCTGCAAGGAGGCATGAGGACAGCCTAGGAACAGTGGGTTAACTGCCTTGTTCAGGGGCAGAACGACAGATTTGTACCTTGTCAGCTCGGGGATTTGATCTTGCAACCTTTCAGTTACTAGTCCAACATTCTAACCACTAGGCTACGCTGCCACCTGTAATATTTACATTCACTTAAGCAATCACTTTGGTGAAAGTGACAGCAATAAAGCAACAACCGTGTCTCAGTTAATAACAAACACAGTACTGGGTGGGTATCTCTCACATTCACTCGAAAGGCATGCTGGGAAATAAGCAAATATCTCTTTACACCCTACAGTGTTAAAACAACACCCCCATTGTTTAGTGTTTAAAATCTAAACCCCTTGTTCTGAAAAAAATGTGTTACAGCGAATAAGCATGTTCCGATGTTTATAATTTTTCTTTGAAATTCTAATTCCTTGACACATTTAAAAAGTGTTACAGAAAAGTGTTTAGTTATGTGTTCAGATCCTAAGCACTTTGTTTTACAGTGTAAGGACCCAAAGGGCGGTGCACAGTTGGCCCAGTGTCGTCCGGATTAGGGTTTGGCCGGGGTAGGCCGTCATTGTAAATAAGAATTTGTTCTTAAGTGACTTGACTAGTTAATATATATATAGGAGGAGGAGGATTGCACTATATATATATATATATATATATATATATATATATATATATATATATATATATAATATTGATAATGTTAATTAATCTAAGCAGTCAGTTGCATTGATTAATGTTTTTAGCCTCTTTTGTGCTTAACATCAAAATGACGTGTAGGCCTATGGCATATTGTTGCAATTCTATAAGTTCCTGTATGAAATAGGCCTGTGGATAATGCGTTATTGTGTATTGAAATAAAATACAAATAAAAGACAACATCCCCAATTCCTGTTTTGATAGAGAAATTATATATTAGGGCTATTAACCCAGACAAAATCATTACCTTTAGCCTGTTTCCTTATGCCTTTCCTTTTAACTTGTCAACATTGATTTAAAATAGGCATCAGATAATGTTGTTATGAAGAATAAGCATGTCCCACAATAGGAGAAACCGACGCTGTCCTCAGCAGCAATCTAGTTTGGAATATGCTCAGGGCGCACACGCACAAACGCACGGCCAAACACACCCCAGCCTTTGTGTGGTGTCTCCCAACCGGTCTGTTGTCTCGGGAGCTTTGATTGTTATTGGATTTTTTTTTCATCCTTTGGGGATAGTAGACAAAAAAAGTTGGCGCGCGAGGAGGATTGCACTACGGAGAGGCGAAGAGCATGTATTTAAATAGGCCTATGTGTTCGGGGTTGAAGGGGGGACTTCCCCCATTATTTTACTTTCCGCCTTTGTTGGAATTGGAAGTTTGAAGCGTGTGCCTTTGGAGGCACAAGCCACGCGCCTGCCCTGACCTCTGTGACACCCTATTTGCATAAAGCTGGAGAATTGAATTCGGTCCTATTCTTTGATGTGACCTGCTTGACTTAGTCAATTACTGGCGGCTCAGACACACAATTCAGCCGTGGCATAATTAAACGGAATCACAAATGTGGCGCTTTTAAACTAACGGAATACCTATCTCCACTGAGGCCTATAAGGGAAAACTAGTTTTAAAAAATGCGCCACCCGCAATATACACTGGTCAACACGTTCAAACTAATGTCATTAACCTCAAAATCTAATTTTAGATGTTATCGCAGGTGCAGAGAAATGCTTATGTTTCTACCTCCAACGGTGCAGTAAAATCTAGCAATATGTTAAATCCACCGAATACAACTACAATGTTAGCCTACACAATGTTGTTTCAAAAGGAGCATTGCTGCATGGGCCCTCGGGGTGTTTATGAGCCTGTTCTACATTTGACATTTTAATTCAGCCTCAGTAGGTAAGGGTTATTATATTTTTTTTTAAGTAACTTTGAAAATGTAAAAAGAGCATAATCACAACCAGGCAATTAAATATGGCTTCCACAGTTTTAGACATGAGTCAAGGGGGATGAGAGCAGCAGCTTTTGAGAAACATAAAGTATGAAAATAATGAATAACCACACGCTTCCAAACACCTCGGAAATGTCAATCGTGGTTAAACCTTGGTCTATAGCCTATTAAGTGACCCACTATGCCTACAATGATATCATCATCATCATCATCACGCACATCATTGATGATTCGTCATAGTCTTAGCAATTGCTTGAAAATGTACTTAGAAGAATCCTCAATGCCTGGCCCTAGAGCAGCCTATGGGCTATACAGAGGCACCGCCAACTTCGGCCTACACTGCCTTTGTTCAGCACACAGCCTGGGCAGGAGGAATTCGGAATGTGTAATCTTGTTGCTACGAGAAAGGATGTAGGAACGCCAGCGATTGGCCCGTGGCACTCGTGGGCCATGTGCAGTTCATGCTGTCTTATTTACATACAGCTGTACAGTTTGCTGAGGACATGAATACACAGCCCTCCAACAACAATAGAATCAACTAAAATGCAGCTACAGCACCATGACTCTCCAATTCCTTTTCAACCATTCAGTCAGATGAAATATGGTAAAGGCAGGGGGGTAATCTAAAGACAGAAATTGTGATACATTAGGAGGAGGTAGCAGTGATAACACAGATGTGTTCATAACCCCTCTTGTGGAATTTTTAATCTGAATTCCTTCAAAATAGAAACCCTTATTTTTTAAATATGTTTTTGTGTCAATTTATAACAAATAAGGCAAGAGGTTGCAGTATCATGTCGTCCCCCACGAATGATGCAGCACCCCTTGGGCCAATTGAGATATTGCATATGACTAACACATTTCAGTTAATTACTACAGCTCCCGCCTAGGGCCAATCAGTGTCATTTTGTAAATCCCTGATCTCTATGGCAAGACGCATCATTCACTATCAAGTTACATCAAAATCATCCCAGTGCTGTCTGAGATATTGCGTATGACTAATGTACAAAGGAACGTACTGATGGACTGAGAAAAATGCACAGTCCCCTCCCCGATTTAATAGTGGGACAAATATAATGTATGCTAGGTATAGGCCTATTCGACTTTTATGTCATTTTTGCAGGTTAGCATTTTTTTTCATGCATCTTGTTCTGGAGGCTGCTCTTCAGAGTGTTCTCTAGCTGGCACAGGCACAAAGTCAAACCTAACCTTAACCCTAACTGTAACGTCCTGACCAGAGTTCTTATGTGTTTTGCTTGTTTAGTGTTGGTCAGGACGTGAGCTGGGTGGGAATTCTATGTTGTGTGTCTAGTTCGTCTGTTTCTGTGTTCAGCCTAATATGGTTCTCAATCAGAGACAGCTGTCAATCGTTGTCCCTGATTGAGAATCATATATAGGTGGCTTGTTTTGTGTTGGGGATTGTGGGTGGTTGTTTCCTGTCTTTGTGTTTTGTCTGCACCAGCTAGGACTGTGACGGTTAGTTTGTTTTGTCATTTTGTATAGTGTCTTGTTTTGTGTGAATTAAATAATGGAAAATTACCACGCTGCACATTGGTCCTCAGATCCTTCTCGCCTCTCCTCGTCTGAGGAGGAGGACGACTTAGACTGCCGTTACAGAACCACCCACCAAACTCGGACCAAGCAGCGTGAGTACGAGCAGCAGCGGCCCACTACACAGGAATCCTGGACATGGGAGGAAATTCTGGAGGGTAAAGGACACTGGGCTCACATTGGAGAATATCGCCGCTCTTGGGAAGAAATGGAGGCAGCTAAAGCCCAGGAGCGGTGGTATGAGGAGGCAGCACGGAAGCGTGGCTGGAAGCCCGTGAAGAAACCCAAAAAATTTATTGGGGGGGGCTAAAGGGTAGTGTGGCGAAGGTAGGTAGGAAACCTGCGCCCACTTCCCATGCTTACCGTGGAGAGCGGGAGTACGGGCAGACACCGTGTTATGCGGAAGAGCGCACGGTGTCTTCTGTACGTGTGCATAGCCCGGTGCGGGTTATTCCACCTCCCCGCACTGGGCGGGCTAGATTGAGCATTGAGCCAAGTGCCATGAAGCCGGCTCAACATATCTGGCCTCTAGTACGTCTCCTCGGGCCGGTGTACATGGCACCAGCCTTACGTATGGTGTCCCCGGTTCGCCAACACAGCCCAGTGCGGGTTATTCCACCTCCCCGCACTGGACGGGCTACGGGGAGCATTCAACCAGGTAAGGTTGGGCAGGCTCGGTGCTCAAGGGAGCCAGTACGCCTGCACGGTCCGGTATATCCGGCGCCACCTTCCCGCCCCAGCCCAGTACCACCAGTGCCTACACCACGCACCAGGCTTCTAGTGCGTCTCCAGAGCCCTGTTCCTCCTCCACGCACTCTCCCTGTGGTGCGTGTCTCCAGCCCAGTGCCTCCAGTTCCGGCACCACGCATCAAGCCTCCTGTGTGTCTCCAGAGCCCTGTACGCACTGTTCCTTCTCCCCGCACTCGCACTCCCCGCACTCGCCCTCAGCATGGTACCACCAGTGCTGGTACCACGCACCAGGCCTATAGTGCGCTTTGAGAGTCCAGTGTGCCCTGTTCCTGCTCCCCGCACTAGCCTTGAGGTGCGTGTCTCCAGTCCGGTACCACCAGTTCCGGCACCACGCACCAGGCCTACTGTGCGCCTCAGCAGGTCAGAGTCGGCCGTCTGCCCAACGCCGCCTGCACTGCTCGTCTGCCCAGCGCCGTCTGAGCCATCCGTCTGCCCAGCGCCATCTGAGCCATCCGTCTGCCCAGCGCCATCTGAGCCATCCGTCTGCCCAGCGCCATCTGAGCCGTCCGTCTGTCCCGAGCCATTAGAGCCGTCCGTCAGTCAGGAGCTGCCAGAGCCGCCAGCCAGTCAGGAGCTGCCAGAGCCGCCAGCCAGTCAGGAGCTGCCAGAGCCGCCAGCCAGTCAGGAGCTGCCAGAGCCGCCAGCCAGTCATGAGCTGCCCTACAGTCATGAGCTGCCTTCCAGTCATGAGCTGCCTTCCAGTCATGAGCTGCCTTCCAGTCATGAGCTGCCCTACAGTCATGAGCTGCCCTACAGTCATGAGCTGCCCTACAGTCATGAGCGGCCCTACAGTCATGAGCTGCCACTCAGTCATGAGCTGCCACTCAGTCATGAGCTGCCACTCAGTCATGAGCTGCCACTCAGTCCGGAGCTGCCACTCAGTCCGGAGCTGCCACTCAGTCCGGAGCTGCCATTCAGTCCGGAGCTGCCACTCAGTCCGGAGCTGCCATTCAGTCCGGAGCTGCCACTCAGTCCGGAGCTGCCATTCAGTCCGGAGCTGCCATTCAGTCCGGAGCTGCCCCTCTGTCCGGAGTTGCCCCTCTGTCTTGAGCTACCTCTCTGTCCTGAGCTACCTCTCTGTCCTGAGCTACCTCTCTGTCCTGAGCTACCTCCTAAATCATGTGGGGGCCTTGGGGAGGATTCTTAGGCCGAGGTCGTGGGCGAGGGTCGCCACTCAAAGGACGCTAAGGAGGGGGACAAAGACAGTGGTGGTGTCCTCATCCTGCGCCGGAGCCGCCACCGCGGACAGATGCCCACCCAGGCCCTCCTCTTGAGTTTTAGGGGTGCGTTCGGAGTCCGCACCTCAGGAGGGGGGTACTGTAACGTCCTGACCAGAGTTCTTATGTGTTTTGCTTGTTTAGTGTTGGTCAGGACGTGAGCTGGGTGGGAATTCTATGTTGTGTGTCTAGTTCGTCTGTTTCTGTGTTCAGCCTAATATGGTTCTCAATCAGAGACAGCTGTCAATCGTTGTCCCTGATTGAGAATCATATATAGGTGGCTTGTTTTGTGTTGGGGATTGTGGGTGGTTGTTTCCTGTCTTTGTGTTTTGTCTGCACCAGCTAGGACTGTGACGGTTAGTTTGTTTTGTCATTTTGTATAGTGTCTTGTTTTGTGTGAATTAAATAATGGAAAATTACCACACTGCACATTGGTCCTCAGATCCTTCTCGCCTCTCCTCATCTGAGGACGACTTAGACTGCCGTTACACTAACCTTAACCACACTGCTAAACCTAATGCCTAACCTTACATTTTTTCATTTTTTCATGAATTTTTACAATATAGCCAATTTTGACTTTGCAGCTGGTCCATCTAGCGGAAAAAGCTCAAATCTTTTTCATGTCCTAAAATCATATAGGCCTACACCTCACCTCAACCAACCATGTTCAACTTTCAGTTAGGCGGGCCTAGGCGGCGCTGTTGTATTTTTGGTAATTTATTAGAATCCCCATTAGCTGTTGCAAAAGCCGCTGCTACTCTTCCTGCCGCTACTACTCTTCCACACAGAACATGATAGACAAGAACAGCTCAAAGACAGAACTACATATATTTAAAAACAGCACACAGCCTACATATCAATACATACACACAAAATATCTAGGTCAAATAGGGGAGAGGCATTGTGACGGGAGTTGTTTTTGTTCATCTGAAGTGCTGATTGGAATGATCGAAAATTACTCATTCGTTCGTTTAACCCATTCTAGCACACTTGAAATCGTTGTTTGTGTTTGTTATTTAGTCGGTTTAACCAAAGAGGAAAAGTAGGTTGAGTGTTGAAAGAAGTAGGTCAAACTTGAAACATATATTTGATTATTAACAAACCTATTAATCATTGAATAATATATTTGGTTTCAACAAATGTTTTATTTGTTTCAATTGAAAAAACCTTGAAGTTTTTTTTTTAGGTTGATCCAAAGGGTAATTTCTTACAGTGTAGGGCTATAGCCTACCCTTATTTCAAGCAAATAGGGGACATTATTGTCTCCCATACTCTCAAAACAATGTAAAACAAACAAACAACAGCAATTCTTGGACATGATATATTTTTGTTATATTTAATAGCTAATAGTCAATTCAGAAGGTTCTCAAAATGGAACTTCACAAATTGACTTTCCTATTTTTTTTAAACAAATATGTGTTTTTCTGTTAATATATTTCAGGACATATGCTACAAACAAGCAAAAAAACGGATAAACAATCAAAAACGGAATAATTAGGCAGCAGTACACTTAAAGCTACAGCCTCCGATTCTAAGAAAAATGTAACGGCCCTCTGCAACTTGTTTTGTTAAACAGCAGAGAAATGTAACCCCTCTCAAATTCATAGACATGGCTATGGAGGCAAGGATTGATCATGCGCGCATTGTTTTTTAGTTATACAGTGTGTGTGTACAATTAGGCTACATTGTTTACACACATTGGAGTAAAACAAGCTTATATCATGGGATCTGATGGGGTATTGTCACGCCCTGACCTTAGAGATCCTTTGTATGTCTCTATTTGGTTTGGTCAGGGTGTGATTTAGAGTGTCTATGTGTAGTTGCCTGTCAGCACTCGTTTGTATAGCGCCATGTTTCGTTTTGTTATTTTGTTAGTTTGTTCAGTGTTCATTCAGTTGATTAAAATAAGAATGTACGCATACCACGCTGCACCTTGGTCTCCTTCATATGACGAACTTGACAGAACCTCCCACCACAAAAGGACCAAGCAGCGTGGTAAGGGGGACTCATGAACTTCGGAGGAAATCCTGGATGGTAAAGGACACTGGAGGCAGGATGGGGAATATCGTCATCCCAAGGAGGAGCTGGAGGCAGCAAAGGCGGAACGGCATCGTTACGAGGGAACGCGGCTAGCAAGGAAACCTGAGAGGCAGCCCCCAAATCTTTTTTTGGGGGGGCACACGAGGAGATTGGCTGAGCCAAGGACAAGGCCTCCTGTATGTCTCTCCAGCCTGGTGAGTCCTGAGCCAACTCCTCGTGCTTACCGTGGCGAGCGTCGTACTGGTAAGGCACCGTGTTATGCGGTGGAGCGCACGGTGTCTCCAGTGCGCGTTCACAGCCCGGTGCGATACATCCCAGCTCCCCGCATCTGCCGGGCTAGGGTGAGCATCCAGCCAGGACGGGTTGTGCCAGCCCTGCTCTCCAGACCTCCAGTGCGCCTCCTCGGCCCAGTATATCCTGCGCCGGTTCTACGCACAGTGTCTCCGGTGCGTCTGTACAGCCCAGTGCGTCCTGTGCCAGCGCCCCGCATTTGCAGGGTGAAGATAACCACCCAGCCAGGACGGGTTGTGCAGGCTCTAAGCTCGAGACCTCCAGTGCGCATCCACGGCCCAGTGTATCCGGTGCCTCTGCCAAGGACAATGCCTCCTGTATGTCTCTCCAGCCTGGTGAGTCCTGTGCCTGCGCCCAGAACTAAGCCTCCTGTATGTCTCCCCAGCCTGGTGAGCCCTGTGGCAGTTCCACGTACCAGACTGCCCATACGTCTCCTCACACCAGTGATGATCCATGGCACGAAGCCTCCAGTGATGATCCATGGCAAGAAGCCTCCAGTGATGATCCATGGCACGAAGCCTCCAGTGATGATCCATGGCACGAAGCCTCCAGTGATGATCCATGGCACGAAGCCTCCAGTGATGATCCATGGCAAGAAGCCTCCAGTGATGATCCATGGCACGAAGCCTCCAGTGATGATCCATGGCAAGAAGCCTCCAGTGATGATCCACGGCACGAAGCCTCCCACGACGGCCTACAGTCCGGAGCCTCCAGCGACGGCCTACAGTCCGGAGCCTCCAGCGACGTTCTCCAGTCCGGAGCCTCCAGCGACGGTCTCCAGTCCGGAGCCTCCAGCGACGGTCTCCAGTCTGGAGCCTCCAACGACAGTGCACAGTCCGGGGCCCGCAACGAGGGTGCCCAGTCCGGGGCCCGCAACGAGGGTGCCCAGTCCGGGGCCCGCTACGAGGGTCCCCAGTCCGGGGTCGGCGACGAGGGTCCCCAGTCCGGGGTCGGCGACGAGGGTCTCCGCACCAGAGGTGCCACCAAAGTGAGTTCAGCCAGTGATGGAGCGGGGTCTGCGTCCCACACCTGAGCCGCCACCGCGGATAGATGCACACCCAGACCCTCCCCTATAGGTTCAGGTTTTGCGGCCGGAGTCCGCACCTTTGGGGGGGGGGGGGGGTACTGTCACGCCCTGACCTTAGAGATCCTTTTTATGTCCCTTTTTGGTTTGGTCAGGGTGTGATTTGGGGTGGGTATTCTATGTTCGTTAGTTCTATTATTTGTATTTCTATGTTTTGGCCGGGTAGGGTTCTCAATCAGAGACAGCTATCTATCTTTATCTCTGATTGAGAACCATACTTAGGTAGCCCTTTTTCCTACCTGTCTTTGTGGGAGGTTAACTTTGTTTGTGGCACATAGCCCTTTAGCTTCACGGTTGTTTTGGATTGCTTATTGTTTTTGTCGGCGTCATATAAATAAAGGAATATACCACGCTGCACCTTGGTCTACTTCTGTTGACGGCCGTGACAGGTATGACAGTTGAACTAAGCTCATCAAGCATTTATAAGTTATATTATTCTAGAATCAATGGCTATATATCAGAAGCCCTTTCCTGCAGTCAAATGACTAGTGGCCTCATCTGACATGGTACAGGTATCCTCTTTTTGTTAGGCCCATAACCATGTGTGTGAGGTGTATACGTTTGTTTCAAAGTATATTTGTTTAAGACTACAAAGAAACACGGTTAGGGTTGTGGTTGAGGCTAGGGTTGAACCGGGATGTGGACATGAGGCTAGGGTTAGGGTTGAACTGGGATGTGGACATGAGGCTAGGGTTGAACTGGGATGTGGACATGAGGCTAGGGTTAGGGTTGAACCGGGATGTGGACATGAAGCTAGGGTTAGGGTTGAACCGGGATGTGGACATGAAGCTAGGGTTAGGGTTGAACCGGGATGTGGACATGAAGCTAGGGTTAGGGTTGAACCGGGATGTGGACATGAAGCTAGGGTTAGGGTTGAACCGGGATGTGGACATGAGGCTAGGGTTAGGGTTGAACCGGGATGTGGACATGAGGCTAGGGTTAGGGTTGAACCGGGATGTGGACATGAGGCTAGGGTTAGGGTTGAACCGGGATGTGGACATGAGGCTAGGGTTAGGGTTGAACCGGGATGTGGACATGAAGCTAGGGTTAGGGTTGTGGTTGAGGCTAGGGTTGAACCAGGATGTGGACATGAAGCTAGGGTTAGGGTTGAACCGGGATGTGGACATGAAGCTAGGGTTAGGGTTGTGGTTGAGGCTAGGGTTAGGGTTGAACCGGGATGTGGACAAGAAGCTAGGGTTAGGGTTGAACCGGGATGTGGACATGAGGCTAGGGTTGAACTGGGATGTGGACATGAGGCTAGGGTTAGGGTTGAACCGGGATGTGGACATGAAGCTAGGGTTAGGGTTGAACCGGGATGTGGACATGAAGCTAGGGTTAGGGTTGAACCGGGATGTGGACATGAAGCTAGGGTTAGGGTTGTGGTTGAGGCTAGAGTTAGGGTTGTGGTTGAGGGTTAGGTTTGAACCGGGATGTGGACAAGAAGCTCGGGTTAGGGTTCAGGTTGTTGTTGAGGCTAGTGTTAATTAGGGTTGAACCAGGATGTGGACAAGGTGGAGTTGGCGTGGGTACATTAATCTTGGGTTAGGTTTATCATTTCTATAGCAGTTGTTACCGTTGTTACAATATTCTTATGTTATAAATAACAATTTAAACTTACAATACCATACCATTTCTTTAAGACAGCTGAAGCAAGCATACACATTTTCTTCAGGAAATGTACCTTTTCTAGTCGTGCACTCTTCTCCCACAAACCTTCAGTGACTCATCATAATACCAACTTAACCTCTGCATAAGAAATCTTATTTGTCCTTGACTAGAGAGTTAATGTACATGTTTAATCTTGATAAAAGAGCCCTGGTGTTGTTTCTTGAAACCACATTCTGTAGGCCTATGCATCGCTGGTCATGGTCTTAGCACTCTCAGAGTTTTATTTAGCAGCTGGTAAATATGATTTAGTAAGAAGTCATAGTGACCATCTATCTCCATACTCAAAATAAATAGCCTGATGTATTTATGTACTTGTTATTATGAGAAGGAAATTAACAATGTAAATTAAGGATCAGAGAAGGTGTAAGATGTAAGATATATCAAACACACCTTCTTTTCCCTTTTTGTCCCTTCTGAAAATAACTGGTGCAAAGTCTGGGCCCTGGTCACAATGACACAAGGTTGTCGACACATCACTTTGCCAATAGATGTCGCTGTAGTACTGATTATTGCTGTGAGCTAGTACTGACAATTTAACGGTACACAGGATGTGCGAGATGACAAAGGATGTGGAAACCTTGTGTCACTGTCAACATGTATTCACATGAAATGGGTAACAACAACCATGGAATTTAGTTAATTTCCAGATCTCACTTTGTTTGGGCCTATAAGAGAATGTTTATTCAGGAACTTGATTTCTCTGTATAGGGTGGAATGTAATTATGTTAGGCCTATATCAATGCCAACACAACCACTCTACCTTTTCCTGTTAATAAAACACACTGGCCAGGCAGCTAGACTTGCTAAATATGGTAGATGCAGTAGGTTCTAGCATGATGGTCTTGGTTGGATAATGTAACAGCAGTAGAATTCCATTCAGTCATTGTTTCTAATAGAGATATAAAGTGAATTAGTCAGCTTCTCGTTTCATTGGGCCACATTTCCTGATTTTCTAACAAAATAGGAAGGGGAAGTAGTGCCCAGAGTAAATGAGCTGTGGGTAGTCTTTGACAAAACTAACACCACTCAGGTAGCTTAGTGGTTAGAGCGTTTGACTAGTAACCAAAAGGTTGCAAGATCGAATCCCTGAGCTGACAAGGTAAAAATCTGTCATTCTGCCCCTTAACAAGGCAGTTAACCCACTGTTCCTAGTTTGCCATTGAAAATAAGAATTTGTTCTTAACTGACTTGCCTAGTTAAATAAAGGTATAAATAGAAAATAATATTTATCTGATCCACAATCAATACTTACAAACTATTTTCTGTTTAAATGGTTGGACCCATATATGGTAACACTTATTTGAAAGAGACATTTCATCTACATGATGTTAAATAAACAAGTTGTTGATGAAAAGTATATATTTTACTCATGGAGTTTGCATTGCCATGTGTGAATGGTATATTGAACACATTTCAAATGCAATATAATAATAGTGAATGTACAATTTTTTTTACATCAGGTGTCATTCGATGATATACACCAATATCATTCTAGTGCCATCACTAAAATACTTGTCTTGTGTATGCTAAACTATGATTATTGTTCCTTTGTTGTAATCCGTTGAAGACTCACTACCCCCAACACCGTCCTCCTATCCCCACCCCACCCCCACACCCAGCTCTGTTGTGGGCTTGGCCAGAGCTGGTGACCTCCTAACAAGGCCACATGGTCAGGCGAGGGGGGGGGATTTCATACAGTAATTAGGGGATGGAGTCGGGCCCCAGCTACAGTGCCACATAAGCTAAAGGGTTGTTTAAAGCTGGACTTTTAAGGCTATTAGTTAGTGAGGGTAAAGAAGCACCTAACTGAGTATAGAAACCATGTACTAATGCTTACAATATACACATATTTGTGACTATATTACGCACATATTGGATATGCCTGTAATGTTATGAGTCAAGCAGCATACATTACGTGTTGTTTTATGCCCTGTGTTTCCAACATGAGGATGCATTTGAGTGTGATGAGAGGAGGAGCATCTGGGATTAGGGGCCCAGTCTTGTATTCTAAAGTGAGGTACACAGTACTGTAGGCTGTGATTTTCCTTACCCCATAGTGACAAAATCCATCTGAAAAAAGGGAGAAAAATGACCGTGCTGGCACAACACATCGAAGACAAATGGAAAGCACCCTAATCCTCAGTGGTAACACCTTCATTTGACACAGTAAAAGGCTCACAAAGCGCAGCATAATTCTCCCCTCTCATAAACATCTCCCGTGTTCAGTCTGTGACTGATGCCTGTGCTTTGGTAGGATAACATAATCAGAGCACACCATGGCTGGGCTTAGGAAGACAAGGTAATGTCTATGGAAACGCATGCAGGACAAGGTCAGGTGACAGAGCACCTGCTGGGAGGAAAGGCATGGGGAGGGGATAGGATGGGAGGGGGAGGTGAACAGTGATGGTAGTCCTCTTAATGGTCAGTCTAGTAAACAATGTACTGTTATTGTTGGGCAACCATTTCATTGTTTAGTGCGGACTCCATTCCTAAACACACTAGGTCTCCCCTAAACACACACAAACATAAACATGCAAACATATGCTCCTTAAGAATTTGTTCTTAACTGACTTGCCTAGTTAAATGAATGTTAAATAAAAAAAAATACAATTTGCCCCCCAACCCTTCCTCCACCCAAAACACACAAATTTGCTTAGAATAGCACATTGAGGCTGACAGGCTAGATGCACTTAGTCATTGGTCGCTTAATCTAGTCGCCCTAATCATCCAACCATTAATCTAGAAAACAGATTAGACTCAGAGAGAGAGAAAGAGATAGAGAAGAGCACATCCTGCCTATTGCGGTCTATTGCTGCCTCAGCCTCTCTTTGACAGAGCGAAAGAGAGAGAGAGAGGGGGAGGAGAGAGATCGGTGATGTGGTGTGTGTGAGGGGAGGAGAAGGAGGGGGTTGGCTTTAGTGTGATTTGAATGGGCGTGAGAGAGAGCGTGAGGGACTGAGCAAATCAACCTGCCTCTTTTGACTGAACAACGGGATGGAAGAGCTGAGCTCCTAGCCACACTGATCAGAGAGGAGTTTTATTTTGGGAGAGGGGAAGAAGGGAGCAGACAAGGGGAACCGAAGAGGGAGAAGAAGGAGAAAAGGCATCAGAGTGGGGATAGATAGCAGAAAAATGCTGTCATGGGGAGAGGGGGGAGGGAGCCGACAGAAAGGAACAGAATGAGACCAGGCAGGGTGGAGCGGAGCTGAAATGTGGAGGTAAGTCCCGTCTTTCTCTACTCAGACCCTTTAGAATGCACACATTCCAAATTCCCTATGTCCTGTGGTCTGGTGATAATGAATGTGATTGGCTTGATCAGGACAACCTAGATGGCTCGATGTGAGCATACATATGCTCTTATTTCCAGTCAGTTCCACCAGAGATTCACAGAATTCTGCCGTACAAAAGTGAGAGAGCAGAGGATGTGTCAACACAATGAACAAACGTTTTGTCAGGGGTAGGAAAGGATGTCTAAGCAACATTCTGCTATCTTCACGCTCGTTCTCCCCCCTCTCTCGGGTGTTGTGGGCTCGTTTAAAAACGGTGTTCTGACATTGACATGAAGCCACTGCAGACATTGCTGTGTAGGGCGCTCTGGGCTGCAGGACCCAGAGATGTGGGCCAGGTGGAGGAAGGGAGGAAGGGAGCAGAGACAGAAAGAGCGCCAGAAACAGGGAAAATTAAAGAAAGGAAAGGAGCTATAGTGATACAGAAACAAAAAGACAAGATAAATAGGATTTAATTTTTTTAATTTATTTATTTATTTACAAACAAAGGTCTGCAGCCCCTGCCTGTTTTGTGTGGGGGATATGGATGATGAAGAGGATTGAGAGGGTACTGCATGTAACGTGCACAGACAATGATAGAATGGAGAACCAGAGCTGGGATCAGGGTGTTGTTTTCAAGGTGGCAAAGAAAAGAAGGGATGCAGGAGATTTTTTTTCTTCTCAATTTGGCTGTGAGGGGGGTTGTGTTTTTTGGAGTCGGGGATGCAAGGGATGGTGAGGTCTGGTAGAGAAAGAGAATGGGCGAATTATTGAGGGAGATGAAGAAGAGAGGGTTGAGGGACAGCTTACATAAGCCAGGGCACTAAAAGGACGGACCATTTAATTTATTTTGCACCACATGAGTCCTCATCATATGTGGTTTTCACTGTGGTTGTCAGTAGCGGACAATCTCATTCCATATGATGATGAATGCATTGAGACTTGACATGGTGAAGTCCTCGCTCTTTCCTGAGGAGTGCGGCAGGCCGTGTGCTTGTCTAAATTTGATGACAGAGCCCTGTTTATACCTGGATCTAACATGCGGCCTTTGTCCTTATCTTGTCCACATTCTGATTTTGGCTACATTTTAGACAAGTGTAGACAATTAAAAGACTCATTGTGATCTGACTGTGAACAGATCTTATAAGTGTAAACAGACAAGATCAGGTCAAGATCAGGATAAGATAAGGATGAAGGACACATGTTAACAGCAGGTATAAACAGGGCTATTGACTTGGTCGTGGTCTTTGTGCGTTCGTGGCCAGATTGGCAGAGGGTGTGACGTTATCCATCCGAGACTGCTAATCTCCATGGTTGGCCAATGTGCCCATGGATATGTGTGTGTGTGTGTGTGTGTGTGTGTGTGTGTGTGTGTGTGTGTGTGTGTGTGTGTGTGTGTGTGTGTGTGTGTGTGTGTGTGTGTGTGTGTGTGTGTGTGTGTGTGTGTGTGTGTGTGTGTGTGTGTGTGTGTGTGAAAGCCCCTCTGCTCTCCAATCATAGACTCACTTTGACAGCGACACATCTGACAAATGCATCTAAAATACAGAACATAGCTTGTTTTCAGAAGATTAACATTGCCTATCTGAGAATGAATATATATGTGACAGCGGGTAACTGAGCCCAGATGCAAACAGCAGATTTGTTGGGTGACTATGACACACAACCACTGTGGCATTGCACACAAGGCGTAAGGGTACAAGAGTCTAGGGATGCTTTGAGGTCACAGTGCCAATGATGGGGACAGATGCCAGTGTAACTGAGGAAAATGGACCTTACCATGGTGCTTAAATTGTCATGAAATGCTACTCAAATTCTACAAAATCATTGATGATGTAATAATATCAGAATACTAATGTAGTAATTAGAAAATAGAGTTGCAAAGGGGCATTCAATTTAGGATCAAATGTATTGTTAACTTGAGTATACTTTGATTAGGTTAATTAAGCCAAATGAATGTGTCAACTCTAAACAGACATACAATTATTCAATGCAGCAATCTCAACCCAACAGTCATTTATTTGTCAGTAAAATTAAGGTTAATGGATGTACCCGCCTGTATTTTAGGATAAAGTAGACTACAACATTTCTCTATTATTTGACAACATAACAGAAAAAAGCTTTCCCCTCAGCCTTTAACAGTTTGTGGACAGTAGGTAGATGTTTCTATAGCTACAATAATATAATGATCAGATGTGTGTGTGTCAGTGACAGAAATATTCCTGTTCTAGCTGGTGTTGAAGCACTCAGGCGCTCTAAAGAAGAAAACCTTTTCATAGAACATGTTAAAAATGTTGCTCTTTAAATATGCTGTTTTGACCCAAATGATGGGAACTAGCAATTGGCGTCAGAGCTTGTAGGCGTCTATATTTGTTCATCTAGTGAGGACTCATAGTATCGTCACAGTATGGAGCTATAAAAACCTGTGGGTGTCTGGGACTCTTTTTAAATATGAGAGGCTCTCTGTCAGTCAGCAGGGACATGTGTGGCACACATTCTTCAGCTGAGTGGGAGGAGAGAAGGAGAGGGGATCAGAGGAGAAGGGAGAAGAGGTGAGGCAGAGCAGCTAATCTCTGTGATTGATCAGGCCCACTTGTATTTCCTGCATAATCAAACTGCTCCACATCACTGTCCATTCCTACACCAGCCCCTGGCCACAGAGAACAGATCTATCCAACTAAAATGAGTTACTATAGTATGAAGCATTTGATTAGACAAATCAAGGCTGTAAGTACAGAACCACTTGTTGTCTTTAATAGATATCTTAAATGTAAAGGAGCTGTTACATGTTTGTCCTTTGCCGGTTTAATAAGTGGAGATCCCAAAACATTGAAGACCTAAATGACTTACAGTTGAAGTCGGAAGTTTACATACACTTAGGTTGGAGTCATTAAAACTCATTTTTCAACCACTCCACAAATTTCTTGTTAACAAACTATAGTTTTGGTAAGTCGTTGCATGACACAAGTAATTTTTCCAACAATTGTTTACAGACAGATTATTTCACTTATAATTCACTGTATCACAATTCCAGTGGGTCAGAAGTTTACATACACTAAGTTGACTGTGCCTTTAAAGAGCTTGTAAAATTCCAGAAAATGATGTCATGGCTTTAGAAGCTTCTGATAGGCTAATTGACATAATTTGAGTCAATTGGAGATGTACCTGTGGATGTATTTCAAGGCCACCTTCAAACTCAGTGCCTCTTTGCTTGACATCATGGGAAAATCAAAAGAAATGAGCCAAGACCTCAGAAGACAAAAATTGTAGACCTCCACAAGTCTGGTTCAATTTCCAAATGCCTGAAGGTACCACGTTCATCTGTACAAACAATAGTACACAAGTATAAACACCATGGAACAACGCAGCCATCATACCGCTCAGGAAGGAGATATGAACGTACTTTGGTGCGAAAAGTGCAAATCAATCCCAGAACAACAGCAAAGGACCTTATGAAGATGCTGGAGGAAACAGGTACAAAAGTCTCTATATCCACAGTAAAACGAGTCCTATATCGACATAACCTGAAAGGCCGCTCAGCAAGGAAGAAGCCACTGCTCCAAAAGCAGCACAAAAAAGCCAGACTACGGTTTGCAACTGCACATGGGGACGAAGATCGTACTTTTTGGAGAAATATCCTCTGGTCTGATGAAACAACAATAGAACTGTTTGTCCATAATGACCATTGTTATGTTTGGAGGAAAAAGGGGGAGAATTGCAAGCCGAAGAACACCATCCCAACCATGAAGCACGGGGGTGGCAGCATCATGTTGTGGTGGTGCTTTTCTGCAGGAGGGACTGGTGCACTTCACAAAATAGATGGCATCATGAGGTTGGAAAATTATGTGGATATATTGAAAATTTGTGGGCAGAACTGAAAAAGTGTGTGCGAGCAAGGAGGCCTACAAACCTGACTCAGTTACACCAGCTCTGTCAGTAGGAATTGGCCAAAATTCACCCAACTTATTGTGGGAAGCTTGTGGAAGGCTACCCTAAACATTTGACCCAAGTTAAACAATTTAAAGGCAATGCTACCAAATACAAATTTAGTGTATGTAAACTTCTGACCCACTGGGAATGTGATGAAATAAATAAAATCTGAAATAAATAATTATCTACTATTATTCTGACATTTCACATTCTTAAAATAAAGTGGTGATCCTAACTGACTTAAGACAGGGAATTTTTCTAGGATTAAATGTCAGGAATTGTGAAAAACTGAGTTTAAATGTATTTGGCTAAGGTGTATGTAAACTTCCGACTTCAACTGTAAATGATGGAAATAATAGTGAGAGCAGCAGTGTTACACATCTGTGGCGCAGGATGCTAACAGAGCCACAGGGCTAACAGATCCTGCCTGCCTCAGATGTACTAAAGCTGTGTGTCACCCAGGATTTCAACTCCAGCTTACACTGCTGCCCTCTTTGCATACCAAATTATATTTCCATGCCAAAAGCAACTCCTCTCCATAGGGCCGCTGCAGAAAATTGCCTCTCAACAGTCAACCAACTGTCTTTACATAACACAACGTGGACAGGAGACTATCTGACAACAACCTGAGGCAGAAAGACGATCTGAAAAGGCTATTCAATCTATGTTTAGGCCTACTGTGCTCCACGAGAGAGGACATTTACCATGGTGCTCCCACACTGTGCCGTGCCAAACTGATATATTTTAACTGACCAATAAGGGCGAAAATTACAACCAGACATATATAATATGGCAAATACAATAGTTAATTGATTTCAGTGGCGTCTCAAGAGAAATCATCAATTTGTCCAGTCAATGATACCTCATCAACATGGATCAAATTTTTCGAAGGTTACGAGGCAGATTATCCTCTCCACTGAAACATGAGTCAGCAGAACTACACCGTCTCCCTCAGTTGGAGCCATTTTGCGTTACTAGGCCTAGCCAGACTGTGTCTCTCTATCTCTCCCAGTGAGCAGTGTGTCTGTGTGACTGAGGGAGCCTGGTGGACAGAGCAGAGGATGGTAGGATGGCAGATAGCAGTGGAAGCCACTGGGTGTATCCTCTAATCGGATTGTGCTCTCCTTTGTCACCTGTCCTCTGTGGCCATGCTCTTAATGGGAGCTCAGCCCTCTCTGGAGTGGAGTCACCCTCAGATTTCTGTCCCTGGGTTCTAGCCGGCTCAGCTCTGCTCTGCCACACAGGGCCTGACTGCACAATGAGCAGGACTAGAGAGGAGAGACATAGGAGAGCGAGAGTGATGGTAGGGAAGGAAGGAAGGAAAGGGGAGAGTGGCAGAGGGGATAGAGAGATGAGAAATGTTCATGGGGAAATAGAAAGAGAGGCAAGGAGGAGTATTAAAAAGATAGTGAGAAGTAGAAAATGAGCCAAATAAAGGTACTACATACTACTATACTACTATACTACAATACTACTACACTATTATACCACTATACCACTATACTACATACTACTATACTACATACTACTATACTACTACATTTGTGTAACTGGAAAGAACACGTTTTGACCTGTATAGGTTTATGTGTTTGTCATTTCAGCTAAATTAAGTCTTAAAGTGCATTAGGATTATGATAATAAAACATCTGCTGAATATTTGAATAAATTCACAGTAGGGAGGTTCACTTGCTCATCACAGATTTGCACTCTGTAAATAACCCACTAGTCAGAAATACTGTAGGCAGTGGGTGTGTGGAGTTTGCTGTCGTCAATGTTGTTAATCAACCAGTTATATCATACATACACTGACTGAACAACACACACACACAAACACACACCTATTCTCGTTATTCCAATTCCCATTATAGGAGAAGTGCCCTCAGTGACATTCAGTGGTGCTGAAAGAAGATCTAACTCAATACACTCCCACGACATCACTACTTCCCCATCCTGAGCAAAGTCTGATCAAAAAGGCAGAAAACAAGAAAAAAAAAGACCTCAACACACAATATCACATTAATCGGCAGATACATACAACACAGTGAAAATCATTACTGCTCTAGCCATGTGGGAAAAGCACTTCGTGTCCATTCTATTACAGTCAATAAGGGTGGAAAGAGTCACTGTGCAACTGGCTGCATTTTCAATTTAAAGGCGTTGGCGGTAAAAAGAGCATTACAAAAAAACAGAGTTACTAATTAGAAGCGCTTAGCTGTAGCACTGGTAGATCGTTCCTGCCTGTGTGTCCCTGAGAGGCTCCTCTCAGACAGCTGCCGCACATAGGAAACACGCAGACAGGATGTACCTCACAGACCAAGGTGGAGAGCCGCACAGCTGGGTCAGGATCAGAAACACTGAGCAGCACAGTGCACTAGCACCGATACTCTTCTTTCCTCATTATCATCACTTAGTTACTAAACTGGTGTTATACCCATGATCCACTCCCAGTATTATCCTAAATACAATACACACACACACACACACACACACACACACACACACACACACACACACACACACACACACACACACACACACACACACACACACACACACACACATTACTAACAGAGCTCAGAGAACCAGATATAGCTTTGTATATAGCCAAGGTATCATTTATTTTAACTTTTTATTTTATTTAACCTTTATTTAACTAGGCAAGTCAGTTAAGAACAAATTCTTATTTACAATGATGGCCTACCCCAGCCAAACCCAGACGACGCTGGGCAAATTGTTCACCGCCCTATGGGACTCCCAATCACGGCCAGTTGTGATACAGCCTAGAATCAAACCAGGGTCTGGTGGGACGCCTCTAGCACTGAGATGCAGTGCTTTAGATCGCTGCACCACTCAGGAGCCCGTTACTCATTGTGTATGTATTATTACTTCTATTTCATGTTTTACTTTCTATTATTTCTCTATTTTCTTTCTCTCTGCATTGTTGGGAAAGGCCCGTAAGTAAGCATTTCACTGTTAGTCCATACCTGTTGTTTACGAAGCATGTGACCATTTTTTAAAATTTGATTTGAGATCCCAGGGTACTAGCATATGTGTCACTACATTATCATACCTTACAAAGCCACTTGCCATTGATTTCAACTAAATCAATGTGCTTGTGTTACAGTCTCCTTCTCACACTCCACTCCATTAAAGTGACACTCGTGGCGAGGTGATACTCTGATGGTTGAACTATACTGAACAAAAATATAAATGCAACATGTGAAGCATTGGCCCCATGTTTCATAACTTGAAATAAAAGATCCCAGAAATGTTCCATACGCACAAAAAGCTTATTTCTCTAAAATGTTGTGCACACATTTGTTTATATCCCAGTTAGTGAGTATTTCTCCTTTGCCAAGATAATCCATCCACCTGACAGGTGTGGCGTATCAAGAAGCTGATTAAACATCAAGATCATTACACAGGTGCACCTTCTGCTGGGGACAATAAAAGGCCACTCTAAAATGTGCAGTTGTGGAGCGTGCAGTTGGCATTTTGACTGCAGGAATGTCCACCAGAGCTATTGCCAGAGAATTTAATGTTAATTTCTCTAACATAAGCCACCTCCAACATTGTTTTAGAAAACTTGGCAGTACGTCCAACCGGCCTCACAACCGCACAACACGTGTAAACACCCCAGCCCAGGACCTCCACTTCCGGCTTCTTCACCTGCGGGATCATCTGAGACCAGGATGCTTGTCGTCCCACAGATGGCAGACAGTGTGTATGGCGTCGTGTGGGCGGGCGGTTTGCTGTATCAACGTTGTGAACAGAGTGCCCCATTGTGGCGGTGGGGTTATGCTATGGGCTAGCAACAGACAACAAACACAATTGCATTTTATCAATGGCAATTTGAATGCAGAGATACCATGACAAGATCCTGAGGCCCATTGTTGTGCCATTCATCCACCACCATCACCAAATGTTTCAGCATGATAATGCACGGCCAGTGTTGCAAGGATCTGTACACAATTCCTTTAAAGCTGAAAATGTCCCAGTTCTTCCATGGCCTGCATACTCACCAGACATGTCACCCATTGAACATGTGTGGGATCCACTGAATAGACATGTTCCAATTCCCACCAATATCCAGCAACTTCGCATCAGCCATTAAAGAGGAGTGGGACAACATTCCACAGCCCACAATCAACAGCCTGATCAACTCTATGCGAAGGAGATGTGTCACGCTCCATGAGGCAAATGGTGGTCACACCAGATACTGACTGGTTTTCTGATCCACACCCCTACCTTTTTTTTAAGGTATCTGTGACCAACTTATCCATATCTGTATTCACCGTCATGTGAAATCCATAGATTAGAGCCTAATGAATTCATTTCAATTGACTGATTTCCTTATATGAACTGTAACTCAGTCAAATCTTTGAAATTGTTGCATGTTGCGTTTATATTTTTGTTCAGTGTTTAAAGCATGATGCAAGACTCACGCAAACACACAGATGTAGCCTACACACGGAAAGGAGCAAAATCAGCTTGTATCACCAGGCACAGTTATTATATTGGCTTGTATCACCAGGCAGTTAGCATATCGGCTTGTATCACCAGGTACAGTTAGCATATCGGCTTGTATCACCAGACACAGTTAGCATATTGGCTTGTATCACCAGACACAGTTAGCATATTGGCGTGTATCACCAGGCACAGTTAGCATATTGGCTTGTATCACCAGGCACAGTTAGCATATTGGCTTGTATCACCAGGCACAGTTAGCATATTGGCATGTGGTTCCAGGGCAATGCACTATTATATTTAAGTCATGAGGTACAGAGCACATAGAGCAGATGTGACAGAGCAACAGGCGGTGTAGAGGCCCGTGCTGCTAGAGTCTAGAGACATCAGGTGGTGTAGAGGCCAGTGCTGCTAGAGACTAGAGACAGAGCCATCAGGTGGTGTAGAGGCCAGTGCTGCTAGAGACAAGAGACAGAGCCATCAGGCAGTGTAGAGGCCAGTGCTGCTAGAACCTAGAGACAGAGCAACAGGCGGTGTAAAGGCCAGTGCTGCTAGAGACTAGAGACAGAGCAACAGGCGGTGTAGAGGCCAGCGCTGCTAGAGACTAGAGACAGAGCAACAGGCGGTGTAGAGGCCAGCGCAGCTAGAGATTAGAGACAGAGCAACAGGAAGCCTGACTGGAGCAAGGTGTCTGACTGCCTAGAATGTGGAAGACAGCAACTGTAACCACTGCCCTCTCAGTCATCAATGTCATGCAGAAAATGGTATGCAAGAGGACAGATGCTGTTGCAGTTGATGTTGTTTCAGACTTTTACAGCAAAGCATAAGTTAAATTAAACCAATGTCTTTAATAGCCAGATCTGAGATTCATGATGAAAGAATGTGTGGTAATACATAGAGCCTATCTGGGTGAGTGTGTGTGTGAGAGAGTGTGTGTGGGCGGTGCAGCCGTTTCAGGGGCACCAGGATTCATTTCGAAGCACAATAGCGGGGATAGTGAGGAAGTGAGGGAGGCCAGTGTCTCTTCCTCTCTGAGCAGACAGGGTAGGGGTACCAGTTCAGACTGCTATAAATGCTAGTGTGGGCAGTGTTTCTGCCTCGGCCTCAGAGCCAGCTGCACGTATGGAAGAGGAACCACAGTGTGCAGTTCAGCTCCACATAATAGCAGCAGTGATGGAGTGAGGGTCAGTTCCTCTCTCGTTCCGGTCACACACACACACACACACACACACACACACACACACACACACACACACACACACACACACACACACACACACACACACACACACACACACACACACACACACACACACACACACACACACACACATGGGCTGAATCACACACAGTGCCGTTGCAGAGGGACAGCTGTTCTTCCTGCCACTGTGGGCAGTGTGCCAGATTCAGACAGACAGACACATTCACTCTGACTAACTCTTCCACGCATGCCATGTACTCCCATATAACCTCACAATATAGTTCTTTGAGCATGCACATTACCAATACCTTAGTCAAAATGTTAATAGGCTTTCTCACAGTGGTGATGGATGGACATAGTAATGTAAGATGGAGAGACAGAGATGTATCATCCCTCTTTTAGCTGGTAGTATTCAGTAAAATAGGAAGTCAGGGTTAGACGCAGAAAACACAGACGATGCCATAGAAAGAGCCTTTTCTAAGCCAGCTTCCTCTTTCTGGCCTGCATTTACTGAAATAGGAGGTAACACCAGATTTAAACATGCTCATTTCATAACATATTATACATTTACAGTACCAGTCAAAAGTTTGGACACACCTACTCATTCCAGGGTTTTTCTTTATTTTACATTGTACAATAATAGTGAAGACATCAAAACTATGAAATAACACATATGGAATCATGTAGTAACCAAAAAAGTATTAAACAAATTAATTTTATATTTGAGATTATTCAAAGTAGCCACCCTTTGCCTTGATGACAGCTTTGCACAGTCTTGCCATTCTCTCAACCAGCTTCATGAGGAATGCTTTTCCAACAGTCTTGAAGGAGTTACCACATATGCTGAGCACTTGTTGTCTGCTTTTCCTTCACTCTGCGGTCCAACTCATCCCAAACCATCTCAATTGGGTTGAGGTCGGGTGATTGTGGAGGCCAGGTCATCTGATACAGCACACGATCACTATCCTTGGTCAAATAACCCTTACACAGCCTGGAGGTGTGTTGGGTCATTGTCCTGTTGAAAAACAAATGATAGTCCCACTAAGCGCAAACCAGATGGGATGGCGTATCGCTGCAGAATGCTGTGGTAGCCATACTAGTTAAGTGTGCCTTGAATTCGAAATAAATCACAGACAGTGCAACCAGCAAAGCACTCCCACATCATCACACCTCTTCCTCCATGCTTCACAGTGGGAACCACACATGCAGAGATCATCCGTTCACCTACTCTGCATTTCACAAAGAAACAGCGGTTGGAAAAAAAAACTCAAATGTGGACTCATCAGACCAAAGGACAGATTTCCACCGGTCTAATGTCCATTTCTCGTGTTTCTTGGCCCAAGCAAGTCTCTTCTTCTTATTGGTGTCCTTTAGCAGTGGCTTCTTTGCAGAAATTCGACCATGGAGTGCCTGATTCACGCAGTCTCCTCTGAACAATTGATGTTGAGATGTGTCTGTTACTTCAACTCTGTGAAGCATTTATTTGGGCTGCAATTTCTGAGGCTGGTAACTCTAATGAATGTATCCTCTGCAGCAGAGGTAACTCTGGGTCTTCCTTTCCTGTGGCGGTCCTCAGGAGAGCCAGTTTCATCATAGGGCTTGATGGTTTTTGTGACTGCACTTGAAGAAACTTTCAAAGTTCTTGAAATTTTCCAGATTGACTGACCATGTCTTAAGGTAATGATGGACTGTCATTTCTCTTTGCTTATTTGAGCTGTTCTTGCTATAATATGGACTTGGTCTTTTACCAAATAGGGCTATTCTCTGTATACCACCACTACCTTGTCACAACACAATTGATTGGCTCAAACGCATTAAGGAAATACATTCCACAAAATAACTTTTAACAAGGCACACCTGTTAATTTAAATGCATTCCAGGTGACTACCTCATGATGCTGGTTGAGAGAATGCCAAGAGTGTGCAAAGCTGTCATCAAGGCAAAGGGTGGCTACTTTGAATAATCTAAAATAATCTCACTTTTTTGGTTACTACATGATTGTGACGGGTGTCGTCGTCGGAAGAGACCAAGGCGCAGCGTTCTTTGAGTTCCACATAATTTAATAACGAAGTGAAACTTTGAAAGGACAAAACAATAACGAATACAACGACCGAACAGCTTCGATGTGCAAACTACCTGCACACAAAGAACAAGATCCCACACAGAAGGAGGGAAAAGGGCTGCCTAAGTATGATCCCCAATCAGAGACAACGATAGACAGCTGCCTCTGATTGGGAACCACACTGGCCAGAAACAAAGAAATAAAGAACATAGAATGCCCACCCAAATCACACCCTGACCAAACCAAAATAGAGACCGAAAAAGGCTCTCTAAGGTCAGGGCGTGACAATGATTCCATATGTGTTATTTTATAGTTTTGATGTCTTCACTATTATTATACAATATAGAAAATAGTAAAAATAAAGAAAAACCCTGGAATGAGAAGGTGTGTCCACACTTTAGACTGGTACTGTATATGTTTCAATAAGCATGTTAAAACATAGACACAGTCTGTTTTATCAATGATTAGAATAACTGAAAAATACTTTGGTGTCTTTTTCATACACGAGTGAACACACAAATATGCACTTATGTACACAAACATGCACACACACCAGCCCATTCTCTTATTTATGAATTATTAACCCTTATTTTATCAAGTAAATTCACCGAGAACACGTTCTCATGTACAGCAACAACCTGGGGAATAGTTACAGGGGAGAGGAGGGGGATGAATGAGCCAATTGGAAGCTGGAGAGGATTAGGTGACCGCGATGGTATGAGGGCCTCTTATGGAACACGACAAAAGGTGCCGAATTCTGCAGGTACCATATTACGTTTGGACCTGGCGAAATGTGGAAGCATAACCATCCGCTAGAGGCAATGTGAGTGCCTATTACCTTCTAGTAGGCTGGGGGCTTGCTAGAGTGTTGTGGATGAGGATGATGGATGCACAATTAAAGCTTCCTACAAGGTCTTTGCAGACGCTAGATCCGGAGTGTTGCAATGTTGTTTTTCATCACTGCTCTTTGTAATACATTCAACATTATTTTTTACTACCTGATAATTGAGTCACGCCGTATCATTCCTTCCGCAGCCTAGAGGGCAGTGTTGTTGCTTGGTTCCTAGATCTGATCTATAGGCTATAGAGTACCACAGTATAATACTCATAAAACCTAGCGGTCAAACAGGGACTTGGTTCCAATAATTTTCCCACCATTCATTTTTCCCATATGGGATGTTAGTAGCACTTAAAATAATGGCTGTATTTTGTGTAGGCTTACCCTAGCGTGATGTTCTGATAATTGTGTAGCCTGTATTTACCCCCCCCAAAATGGAATGCTAATTAGCTGCTAATGTGGCTATCATAAAGAATTACAAATGCCATGATGATCTGGACGAGACTGCCGAATCGAGGCAAAGGTGAGAGTGTCGAATTTGGCTAACAAAATATGGAATTGCTAGTTTGCTACGTGCGTCTTATTTGATCGAACAGACGTTTTGTAGAGTTTAGGTTGTTACAAGTGCACTGATAAGTAGGACACGTGACATCCTGGCAACTTTGAGAAAAAACACTTTATATCGGAGTTGTGCCTGTTGTTCACACGTGTATCTGCCCTCTCATTGGCTAGAATGGACCCACCTGATCTTGCCTCCTCCCGATTGCCTTCTAGTCTGAGTAGAGGTCTCTTTAGCTAATATTCCACTTGCCACTCCTTGTCACTGCCAAAGATTCTTTGGCACATGATATGGAGTACAGGGAGTGGATCAACTAAAGAGACTGGTACCCAGGCTAACTTTCATTGTTAAAGCGGTCACTTGAGTATCTGGTCAATATAATGGATCATTTGTGGTGCATTCTTGGTGGGGGACATGTTTACTGTTGCCTTGTTTCAGTCTAGCCTAAGCCTAAAGGTGGGCTTGACCTCCACACACCAACCAACAGTAGTGAGAGACACCCAGTTCACTATGTCACAAGGTCCCCCACTGGAGGACACACAGACAGACAGTAGCCAACACACTCTGTAAGGTGACATTAAATAGACTTAGCAAAATTACATTGGAAATGTGAAAGGTGCCCCAAAAAATTATCCAACTTCCTTTGTGCGTCCAATGTGACGTATTTTTTTTAAATCACCAGAGTAGGAAGGTAGAAGGGTGGGAAGTGATAAAAAGCATGTGTGGATGGCAGGGAGGGTCATATCTGTACACTCCCACATGCTGCAGTGACTCAGCCTGGTGACCTGCCAGAAGCCAGGGGGACTAACTGCTCTCCCCGTTGCTATCATGCTATCACATGTCAATCACCACTCCTTAAATCAACATCTGATCTCCGAGACTTGATGATGTGATCCTGTACTGAGTACAGGAGGTTGGTGGCACCTTAATTGGGAAGGACAGGCTCGTGGTAATGGCTGGAGCGGAATAGGTGGAATGGTATCAAATACATGGTATGGTTTCCATGTGTTTGATGCCATTCCATTCGCTCCATTCCAGCCATTATTATGAGCCGTCCTCCCCTCAGCAGCCTCCACTGGTACTGAGTGAGCTGACCAAAGCTCTGGGAGGGGTGATGAGTTCATAAACGAACAAAAAGTCCTGAAGCTTTCCACTCTCCACCTTCCCCTCTGCCACTTTGACAGCAAACCTCTTTTCCGAGGCAATCTATTGAGTAAAGGAGCTATGTGACTTTGGAGACCAATAACTCAGACGGACGTCTGCTAACTATATGAAATTAAAAAAACTGAGATAAAATGCAGGACAAAATGAGAGAGTGCGCCAGAACCAATCACTTAGCATTCTCTGGACCTGGCACAGGCCCCACTCAGCGGGCAACAGAAGAAAGGAGGGGTGAAGTGATGCGAGGGAGAAGTAGCATTAGGATTACTTTATTTCCTGAAACCAATTTTGTGCGCAATAATACACCCACTGGCTGTTTTCAGTCTTTTCAACCAGTTTTGTGTTTCTAATGACACGGTAGTCGTGCAGTGTCAGTCCAAATGTAACAGACAGAGCTGGGATCAATAACGGGCCCTGGGATTGGCTGCCGGACATAGTGAGAATACGAGGTTAATTAGCTAAACCTAAATCAATTATCCTTAATGGTCAATTTAGGCCCCATTGTACCGTAAGCACCAATCACTGTGATTTGGAGGACTGAGGTTGTGTAGCTGGTGGCAGTACTGTGATTCAGCATAAAAATACTAGTATGCAATGAGGAAAATTGTGGGAAACCCGATGTTGCTCTCAAGTCTAGTGATAGTATTTAAGAGGGAGAGAGAATCATTTCATTACACTTCTATACTTAATAAGAGATACTCCTATTAAACACGAGTACTTCGTTTTTCATCTAACATGTATGCTTGGAATCCTTGTTAACGTTTCACACTTCTCTGCAGTTCTAATGAGGGTTTTTGAAATCATGCCAGAAGTACAGAAATATATACTCTTAATGGCCTGTGGTTTGAGCTATCACAGTAATCTGGCCTGTTCCCCATTTCAACAGATCATTTTAATCCCAAATGTGCGTAGGTAACCATGAGCCAAAAACAGAAACAGGTCAGGGGAGTCGGATATTTTCAATGGCAGGTTGCATCGTCATTGACGGCATAGCTGTTTTATAACACAGGAACCAGCTTGAATATTCAACAGACACCGTAACATACAGTAGAATAAATCATTGAGTCCATAAGGGATCTGTAAGCCTAGACATCCACTGAAACCTTACATAGAGAACCAGTTTATCACGTGATAGAGCGGATATGGCAGTGGGGTGGATACCTACCCTGGTCATTGATCACATTTAATGGCTGCCTGTGGTGAGCTTTTAAGCTGATTTTCACAGAGCTGGGCCTGAAGGAAATACATTTATACAGTACATTTAATGAATGTACTCTACTGTAGGCTACAGCAAATACAATTTATAATTTATCTACAAATACTTTTGTTGTTGCTGTTTTCCCCCTCAAAACGATGTGCTGATAAGAAGGGGCTTAAAAATGCATCAGATTTAAGCTTGATGAAGGCATGTGAGATGGAGGTCAGGAGTTAAACAGAGATTTGTGGTTGGCAGGCTGAAGGCTGCCAGGTCTCTCTCTGGTAGTCCAGTTAGCCGTGATGGGAGGGGGAGAGCAGAGCAGCAGGCTGCCAGGTCTCTCTCTGGTAGTCCAGTTAGCCGTGATGGGAGGGGGAGAGCAGAGCAGCAGGCTGCCAGGTCTCTCTCTGGTAGTCCAGTTAGCCGTGATGGGAGCGGGAGAGCAGAGCAGGGATATGATGATGACACCCATCCTCTGACGGTTAAAAGGTCAGGATGCATGTGACATCACTTCCTGCTGCACAGGACGAAGCCTAGAAGGGAGTAGGGGTCAGAGATGGCGCAAAAAGAAAAGTGTCCAGGAAACATGGCTTCCCTAAAGTGGGTGTACAGTCACCATGGCCACATCCGGACAGCACACACCAGCAGCCCTGTAGTCTTGTCCTGGGCTTTACATGTACACCAAACAGGATGGAGACCCCACTGCGCTGAGCACTCATGGCCTCCAAACCACTAAGGTCCCAGCAGAGCTGGTGAAAGATAGACAACACTAGAAAACATGAGCCCAACACAGACATAATGTAGTACCTGTAGAGGGGAAGTCTGCTGGAGTACCAAGGCAAAGTCCTGCTATAAAGACTGGAACAACACAGGTCACACAGAGAGCAAAGATACTCAGTATAGTGACTGAGATCTGAGATCATTAGCAGCCACTCACTGCTAGCAATGTTTTATCAGCGTAGTTAGACAGTGCATCAAACACCAATGTTGAGGCTTAATTATGTAGCGAGGCAGTGCGTTCCTGTTTGGGCTTCTGAGGCAGTGAGACTGCTCTGCTTTCTGGTTTCATGAGAGGATCTGTTGACTGTGGAGTGGGATTGCTGAACGGTCACGATGAATGCACCCAATCTTCAGAAAGTCCTGGAGAACACTCTAATCCCTTGGCTGCATGTCTTGAGTAATCCCTCTTTGCTTAATCCTTTGCTAGATGAGGAATTACGCTGCAATTTGTAGGTTATTGTGATTTACTGTAATATGAACTGCATACAATGAAGTGGAGAATGCATATTGATCTATCAAACTCTCCGTCATATAATGATTTCACATAAAAACATTAACCCATTTTCGACAAAGTTTCAAAACTAACATCCCGCCCTCTACCTTTTGTTTGAATGACAGGCCAACATGCAGATCTAAATAGATATTGAATTTGGTTAAAGGAAGGGACAGATGCGGCAGAAATAGGTTCACATGACCTTTAGGGTGAGGAAACCTTTCACGCTATAACGTTGATACATTCAACAAAGTCACTTCCGTGTTTGACACAGAAACCACCAGACGTGCTGGTTAGTAGTCTGTGAGGGATGGAGAAATGAACATTGCAGCTCTGCACAGAAGTGAGATGAGCAGGAACCTGTGGTCACCATGGTCCCCTGTTGCATAATTTAAACTAGCGAACTCAAGCCCCTCTCCTGGGGTGGGCAGTTAGAAACAGAACATCACATACAGATATAAGATCTTAAATCGGACCATCCTGTTGCAGGAGAACTTCCCTGCAATGCAGGAAATGTTAAATTCGTGATATATTTGAGCTTTAAAAAGTCTTCTGAAGTTCGTGATTTCCACTTTGAAAATTCAGATTTGATTTTCCCTTAAGAAAAATGGATCAACCCCTACAAAAATGTCCATTAATTATAATCCACATAATAATTCAAATTTCCTGTTGCTGCAGGATTATTTTCTTGCTGTAGCGCACTGGCTCAAAGTAAGATCCTCCATCTGTACAGCACTAGACTGGTTAGAGTTTCCCTTCATCAATCTGACTCATAACTTAAATATGTACAGTATGTCTCTAAGTCAATCCACAGAACATGGGAGTATAATGATTTGCCTGCAGGGCAGCCTCCTCTGCAGCCCTTTATGTGGTTGTAATGAACAAGGCAACAAAACCACTGTATTTCCAGTTTTAAGCTGGCAATCAATTTATAATGCATGAGACTGAAAAAATTAGACTGGATTGATCAAATATTTAGCATGTGTTATCGTGTTGTTAAAAGAGATGACCTACATTTATGGGTAATTGGTGTGGGTGCGTGCAGATTTTGAGATTGTTGATTGCTTGCTTACAATCTGCCATTGGTTCACTAAAAACACCAGGGAACTATCTCTATGAGGGGTACATGGGGGGTGCATGGGGGTGCAGGGGGGGTGCATGGCTATACAGTGGATGTACCAGCTTGAACTATAGACCACAAAAAAATACTCTTGAGTGTTCTCAATGAACACATACAGATCCCATAGTCCTGTTAGGAACTCCAGTAATGCTCACATTTCAGAAAATTCTATCCTGTTCTCAGACTGTACCCAAACATTTGACTGACACAGCATGTCAGGAGACTATAGGCTGGGGGATTCATAATCCTTGGATGGAAACTAAGTGGCTGGGCTTGGTACCAGCAGGGAGATGGATGCTGCTGCTCTGTCCTTGAACAAGTCAAACCTAATTTGCTGCAGAAGAAATTGATACTATCCAGAAAATATATCAGCGTGAATTACTGTGGTTAAAGGCATCTAGTAGATAGTGCAATTCATAGATGGAGGCTTAATTTCAGAATGCATGTTCAAACATGTTATCATGTTCACATGTCATCATGGTCTAGGTCTAGGCCTACAATATTGTATTTATGCCACCAGGTACAGGTGTATTATTCCTTTTTGTGGACATACAGGGAATTGCCATCTCCAATATTCAGTCAATAAACGGAGTGGCTATTTACATTCACTTTTACAGAGGCACAGAGAGAGAAAGAGTCAAGATAAAAAATAAAGAACGAGAGAGACTGAGACAGATATTACTTCCTCACTCACCAATCAGCTACACGTCTCTGCAGCATTCTGTGCTGTGTGGTGGCGCGCGCCGGGAAGCTGAGCTGCATCACTGCACCTGCTCTCAAGACTGCATATCATCTGGAGACAGGAGTTGCATGATAAATAGCGAGACAGGAAGCAACTTTGAGAACCCTAAATGTAACCCTTACCTTAACCATTTTAAATATTAACTTCAATGGGTAGGGATGTACCAAGGATTCCAGATAGCAAAGACCGTAGAAGAATGCCCTATCTCATCTTCGTATTAACGCCAAACGTGTTTCCGATATCGTGTGATTGACGTCAATTTGGTCATAGACAAGGGAAAAGAGAAAGGGGATGTCAGGAACCGAAGCAATTCATTTGCAAACAACCTATTTTCGCCGGTGAGTAAATCTAAACATAAAATAAAATCAATGGTCTGTAATGAAAACGAATAAGGATGTTTAGAATAGGCCTAACTAGATGATGAAATTACGCCTATTTTAGCAATAGGCTGGCCTTGTCACCTAGGGAACTCTCACTTGTACTGTACAGTATCAATCAATGTGTTTGTCGCGGGGTCTGGAAAAGTCTGGCCCAACCCAAATGATGACAGAAATAATGAATGAGTTGCCAAGATCTGGTATCAATGTAGCCTAGGCAGCCGATAGTATTGGCTAGATTTGCACAATCGTCTAGGAACGATGTGCATTCCCGGTAATACACTGGTGTCCCCCATCCTCCATTCAGACTGAAAAGGCATAATTTCCCGCCTTAACTAGCTATAATTACATTTCCATTACATTTTAGTCATTTAGCAGACGCTCTTATGTGCCTTGCTCAAGGGCACATCGACAGATGTTTCACCGATTCGAATTGGTTCTGGGAGCAAGCTTTCAGTTACTGGCCCAACGGCTAGGCTATCCTCCCCTGGCTGAACGCGGTGTGCAACATCCTAAATTGTCCGAAAATCCGAAAATGGTGGTGAAAAATTGTGTTTTATAAAGAGACATATTGAGAGACACATAGTGCACATATTTTCCCCGTTTCTTTTGCGGCGGCTCGCCATTTGAAGATAGTTAAGGAGGGAAATGATGCCTTTGCAGCCTGAATGGAGGATGCTTTATTTACGAGCCGGTACATTTGACAGACAGAGAGAGAAGGTGAGAGACAGACAGAGAGGCATAGAGAACAGACTGAGAGCGAGAAAGAGAAAGGGACAGACAGACAGACAGACAGAGAGAGAGAGAGAGAGAGAGAGAGAGAGAGATCTTATTCTGTTGGCAGGCCGGCCAGCATTGTTAGGTTTATGACTATTGTATTCAGGGCGTCATGCACAGCAAGAATTTGAGGGGGCACAAAGTATGAGGATGGCTGGGGGGTGGTCCAGAGTAAATTCTGAAACAGCTTTTTCCTGCAACCTAGAGCCATAATCATTATGCTTAATTCTATGTAAAAAAATAAAATAAACATGTTTATTTTTCTGCATATTGAAGCATACCTCTTGAGACGTTTAATATCCTCCTGACTGATGTTTATTATTATTCTTTTTTTAACTAAACATGCTTCTCTACATGTTCTGATTGTATTCTTAAATTGTCTTAGGACAGGAAGGCCCCCTCCAGCCCACAGTGTTCTATTGATTGTCTGTAGGGTGGATATGGTGGGCCATATGACTTGCTTGGCAGCTATTTTTGGAAAGGAAAAAATTATAATGCAAGTATTCAGAGGTGAAACGCTACTGAACAATACAACACACGTCAGAGCTTCTGGTTTTCCTATTCACGTTTCTACACTTCATTGTTGAAAATAAATGCATTTGAATTTCATTGTAATATTTTGCACTGGTCTACGGTTTGCTTTGCAACCGTTGAATGAAATCTGAGGTGTCAGGAAGCATAATAGCAGTGTCAAGCCAAGATGGGTGTTTGCGGTCAAACCATACTTAAAAATGACCGTTGCTTTGTCGCTGTGTACAGGTGTCCAGTGGAAGAGACCAAAGAGAAGCAAGCAGGTGCTGAGGGGTGTGAGCTGATGGATGACAGATCAGAGAAGCCAACACACACGCAAATCCTCTCCAACCCAGAGGACAGAGAGCTGGACCAAACCACAACTGGACCAAACCACAACTGGACCACACCACGACTGGACCACACCACGACTGGACCACACCACGACTGGACCACACTACGACTGGGGCACACCACGACTGGACCACACCACGACTGGACCACACCACGACTGGACCACACCACGACTGGACCACACTACGACTGGGGCACACCACGACTGGGGCACACCACGACTGGGGCACACCACGACTGAGGCACACCAGAATAGTAGTCATCTGCAAAGCTGGAGGACGTCCTAAAGGAACGTGGAATGGGTGTACGTTTTCCAGATCTAAAACATATCATTGTATCTTATACAACAGTCATCTAATAGTCCTTTGCATTTTGTTATTGAATGTGGATGAAGACCACGTGTAGTACCTTTACTCATCAGGCTTGACACAGTGAGGAGAGATAGTTGGAGTCTGAGGCACCATGCAGTCTGACGACCTTTTCCTACGCAAGTTTTGCCGGCAGAGGCCACGACCCCCTCTGACAACGGTCAACTTTGACTCTAAGCGAGAGGGTGGGTTAAGGGCGCGGGTGGTGACAGGGGAGTGGCCCCCGAGGAGGGATGGAACAGATGGGGAGAGTCTTACTACTCCGAGCTGTGTGGGTCTGAACCTGAGGTCAGTGGGCCGAGGACACATCATGCAGAGAAGCAACAGTGACGTGACGCTCGGAGACCTGGACTCCTCTGGTAAGGCGGGAGGGAAGGCAACACGGGCGGTGGGGGAGAAGGCAGGTGCCGGGGCCCAGGAGGACTCAGGGGTGGTGCTGCACAGGGAGTATGGCAGCCTCTCCTCGCTGGAGAGACAGATAGGTCTGTCAGGAACCCAGGAGCCGAGTGCAGAGGACCAAGGCATTCTGAGCCCCAATGCCCTCCGCTTCAAAGACCCCTTTCTGCTGCTGGGCCTGCAGGGAACCCCCCCAGAGCCAGACGGCTTCTTCAGGGCTCTGTCCACCCCCGCAGGAGACACCCCAAAACCAGCCAAGCCCCCAAAGCCTGAGGGGCTGAGCAAGAAGGCCAAGCCCTCTCCTCCACAGATCCCCCAACCAGGTCCTTATGACAACCTGGGGGGAGGAGCCTGGGTCAGGAATTTTGCCCACTATGATGTCCAGAGCATTTTGTTTGACCTCACAGAGGCGGCCAGCAACCGAGACAGCATCGGCCGCAAAAAAAACATCACCTCAGGGGCATCGGCTGCCTCGACGATGCGTCCCCTCACCCAGGCCACGCCCTCCTCGCCCTCGCAGGGCGGGGGCGGTGTTGGGGGGGCTGTGGAGGACCCCTCCCTGGACGAGGGAGATGGCAACGACAACGAGCTGCTGCTCAGCTGCCCCCACTTCCGTAATGAGATGGGGGGTGAGGAGCGGGCGGGCCTGGGGCATACGCAAGGCAGAGGGGGTCTGTGGCTGAGCCTGAGGAACCCCAACGATGCTGTCTCAGTACTGGAGGAACCCAGAGAGAGCCACGTCCAACAGCAGGGCAAGAGCAACTACTTCATAGAACACGCAGACCTGGGAGCCCATTACTACCGCAAATACTTCTACATGAAAGGTGAGTGCTGCGTAGGTGTGTGAGAGAGGTCGTTTGCTTTTCTTGAATTAATAGTGTTAGTCAACAACAGTGTTATAAGGAAACCTGTTATAGATGTGTAAAAACACTCTTTTCACTCCTCAGATCATCAGAACTTCTTTGGTATGGATGACCGCCTTGGTCCAGTGGCCATCAGCTTCCGTAGAGAGGAGAAGGAGGGGTCTAGTGGAGCTCAGTATAACTACAGGATCATCTTCAGAACCACTGAGGTCAGTCTACACCGCAGACTCGTGGTCAAAAAGAGTAGACAGTATTGACAGACTTACAGGTCCTTTTATGAAAACATACTGGCATTCACTCATACACAAACCCAGACTGACACATTATGGCATTATGAAAACACTCATCCATTTCAGTCACTCACACCCCTCTTGCCTTTCTCTTCCTCCCAGCTGAAGACTCTGCGAGGCTCCATCCTGGAGGAGTCCGTGCCCTCAGCGGCCCGCCACACCACCCCCCGAGGCCTGTCTCCTAAAAGGCTCCTGGAGTTCATCATCCCGGAGCTCAACCTCCATTGCCTGCGTCTGGCCTCCACCTCACCCAAGGTCCGAGACACCCTGCTCAAGCTGGACGAACAAGGGGTGAGTAGGTCCCACCCACGGTGCTGCTGCTTACACTGCCACAGCCATACTGACTGGGGCATAGAAATTGAATATATAGATAGATTATTAGACTTAATAGAAATGGGCCTCCCGAGTGGCGCAGCGGTCTAAGGCACTGCATCGCTAGAGGCGTTACAACAGACCTGGGTTCATTTCCCGGGCTGTGCCACAACCGTCCGTGGCCGGGAGTCTCATAGGATGGCACACAATTGGCCCAGTATCGTCCAGGTTAGGAGAGGGTTTGGCCGGTGGGGCTTTACTTGGCTCATTGTGCTCTAGCGACTCCTTATGGTGGGCTGGGTGCCTGCGGGCTGACTCCAGTCGCCAATTGAACGGTGTTTCCTCCGACACGGCTGGTTTCCGGGTTAAGCTGGAGGGTGTTAAGGAGCGTGGTTATGCGGGCATGTTTCGGAGGACGCATGACTCCACCTTCGCCTCTCCCGAGGCAGATGGGGAGTTGCATCAATGAGATAAGATCGAAAAAATTGGGAAAGGTGGATACCTAGTGAGTTGTACAACTGAATGCATTCAACTGAAATTTGTCTTCTGCATTTAACCCAACCCCTCTGAATCAGAGAGGTGCAGGGGGTTGATTGCAGGTAGCCTAGTGGTTAGCGTGTTGGGCTAGTAACCGAAAGGTTGCTGGATCAAATCTCCGAGCTGACAAGGTCAAACATCTGTTGTTCTGCCCCTGAGCAAGGCAGTTAACCTGCTGTTCCCGGGGCGCCGTGGATGTGGATTAAGGCAGCCCCCTCACCTCTCTGATTCAGAGGGGTTGGGTTGAATGCATTCAGTTGTACAACTGACTAGGTATTCCCTTCTTTCCTTTCCATAATCGACATCCACGTCTTCGGGCGCCCGGGGAACACTGGGTTAACTGCCTTGCTCAGGGGCAGAACGACAGATCCTTACCTTGTCCGCTCGGGGATTCGATCCAGCAACCTTTCGGTTACTGACCCAGCGCTCCAACCACTAGGCTATTGGGGAGAAAAAGTGGGTAAAAAAAATAATAAATTGTATATATATTGAATAGAAATGGATAAGGACATTGCAATTTCAATTCATGGTCTATTATTTGTCATTCAGAGATTCATCCTAAACATACTGGATGAAATGTTCATGGTTAGTAACGCTAACTGTGCTGGGTTCACCACTCAGTGTTCTGTCACTCTGCATGGCCTGGCCAATAAAAGGTCAGATCCATTAGGATCAGTGGAGGCCGCTGAGGGGAGGACAGCTCATAATAATGGCTGGAATGGAGTCAACCACATGGAAACCACGTGTTTGATACCATTCCATTTACTCCATTCCAGACATTATTATGAGCCGTCCTCCCCTCAGCAGCCTCCACTGCTCAGGATACTCTGTTAGATGTAAACCTCCTATGGTTTGATGAACAGGTAAGAATTAATGACAAATACTTTCTCCTTCTCTCTCGCTCTCTCTCTCTCCAGCTGAACTTCCAGAGGAAGGTGGGGGTGATGTACTGCCGTGCAGGCCAGAGCTCTGAGGAGGACATGTATAACAACGAGAGCTCGGGGCCGGCCTTCGAGGAGTTCCTGGATCTGCTGGGGGAGCGGGTGAATCTGAAAGGCTGGGAGAAGTACCGAGCTCAGTTGGACACCAAGAGTGAGCACTGCACATACAGATCTGCTATCTTAATTTGATCACTGGCGTTGCAGGGGATTTTCCTTCGCAGCAGGAATGCACACTTGTAGTGTATTCAAGGTTAAAAAAGGCTTCAAACATTTGTCATTTTGTAATTTCCACTTAAAAATGTTGGACTTGATTTGCCCTAGCAAAAAATGTACCAACTCCCAAAATATTTTTCCATTAATTATAATCCACATAATAATTCACATTTCCTGTTTCTGCAGGATTAATTTTCCTGCTGTGAGAAACTGGTCAAATTAAGATAGTACACTTGTACAGTCATTATCACACTATCAATACATTATCTATAGGCTGGATATAGCTCACCCTGTCTGGAGACACACACTATCTAGGGGGCATTATTTGCCAGGGAACACATAAGATTAACACTATCTAACACTGTAATCGTAGCAGTATTGGGGGAGGTAGTATAGTCTGTGTTTGTCCTCCATCTTAATACTGTCCATCTCTGTGTAATCTCAGCACCCTAGAGTCAGACCACAGTGTACTGACAGTTTAGTCTGTGTTTACACTATCTGAAGACTGTCTCTCACTCTGTTAACTACTAGGCTGAGAGCGACGTGTGTAAACCTTTGTGTGTGTGTGTGTGTGTGTGTGTGTGTGTGTGTGTGTGTGTGTGTGTGTGTGTGTGTGTGTGTGTGTGTGTGTGTGTGTGTGTGTACAGCGGACTCCACAGGGACCCAGTCCCTCTACACACACTACCAGGACTATGAGGTGATGTTCCATGTGTCCACCATGCTGCCCTACACGGCCAACAACACACAACAGGTAACAATACACACTGCTTTACAGAACACCAAGGAAACCCAGTCAACTAAGGGGCTCGCGATTGGCGCAGTGGTCTAAGGCACTGCATCTCAGTGCTAGAGGTGTATCACAACCGGCCGTGATTGGGAGTCCCATAGGGCGGCGCACAATTGGCCCAGCGTCGTCCGGGTTTGGCTGGGGTAGACCGTCATTGTAAATAAACATTTGTTCTTAACTGACTTGCCTAGTTAAATAAATAAACAATCAGCTATAGCAATGATGGTGTGATAACATAGTATTTAGAAGGTACTTTTGAAATCTGAAGGCTCGCGCACATCACACCGACCGGATGTGGATCTAGCATTCGTTTGCTAATCGTTCAGCGCGGTGTGTTTTAGGGACCACCCGCAGTAGATGTCTGACTGACGATCTTTTTCACGAGATTCTACATGTGGAGTCGCAAATGACTTTCAGAGATACTAAGTACTCTTAGCCAGCAAACGCAATTGGTGTGTTTGAGCCTTAATGCTATCAGAAGCAGAGGTCCTGATCTTTTATTCAAGCACGGTTTGGTATTTTTATGTTGAAGAGAATAATCAACTTTCACAAGCAGCATTCCTGTAGTAAATCACAATTTAAAAAATAATCTTCTTGATTCTGTGTTTATGTCATGGTTATTCTTTGGTGGTAAAAGCTACACATTTCCCCATAGTACTATGTTGAAATGAAGGCTTTCACGCTTGAGTAATGTCGCACAACAAGCATGACAGACAAATTCTTTGTTCTTCTGCGTTTCTATGTCCAACACCCACTCTAAAAGCATGCTGTGTCTGCCTATAGCTACTGATATACTGCCTCTCTGTCTGTTTGGCTGGCAGTCAGGCTGGGGAGCCGCTCACATGTCAGTTCTTCTGGTGGAGTGATTTGGAAACATGACACCATGCAAATAACTAACACCAAATAACTAACACCAAATAACTAACTGCACATGATCATTAGTGGATCAAATAACCAAAACAAAACAGCTTCCCCACTCTCTTGACTACCTCGCTAACCCTATCTCTCTCTCTCTCTCTCTCCTTCTCTTTCTCTCTCTCTGTCCCTCTATATCTCTCTCTCTGTCCCTCTCTATCTCTCTCTCTCCCTCTCTTTCTCTCTCTCTGTCCCTCTCTATCTCTCTCTCTTCCTCTCTCTCCCTCCCTTTCTCTCTCTGTCCCTCTCTATCGCTCTCTCTCTCTGTCCCTCTCTCTCTCTTCCTCTCTCTTGCTCTCTTCCTCTCTCTCTATCTCTGTCCCTCTCTATCTCTCTCTCTCTCCATTTCCCTCTCCCTGCTACCCCCCCCCGTCTCTGTTTGGTAGTTGCTGAGAAAGAGGCACATTGGGAATGACATAGTGACCATAGTGTTCCAGGAGCCAGGGGCTCTGCCCTTCACTCCTAAGGCCATCCGCTCCCATTTCCAACATGTCTTCATCATCGTCCAGGTGGAACAGTCCTGCTCTGACCATACCTACTACAGGTGAGAAAATAACCTTCTCTCCTGCTCTACCACTGTACCTGGCTGCTCCACAACTGCCTCAGTTGGTTTATTTTCTTTCAGCATTATCAATCAGAGATTACAGGTGTAAGAACTGTGTAACAACATGTTCACTGTTATCATATTGTACTTACCAGGGAATCAAAACTATGACTGTTTAGCAAGACTATGATTATGATTAAACCCTAACACACTCTCTCCTTTCCCCTCTGCTGTTGTTGTTGACTATACTTTTCCACCTCCTCTCTCTCCCTCTCTCTCTCTCTCTCTCTATCTCAGGGTGGCGGTGACACGCTCCAAAGACATCCCGTTATTTGGGCCTCTGTTCCCCAAGGGTGCTCGATTCCCCCGTTCCCCTGCCTTCAGAGACTTCCTGCTGGCCAAGGCGGTGAATGCTGAGAACGCTGCAGAGAAGGCGGAGAAGTTCCGCTCTATGGCCACCCGGACACGACAGGAGTACCTGAAGGACCTGGCAGAAAACTACGTGACCACCACGCCAATTGACTCCTCCACCAAGTTCCCTCTGCTGTCCCTGGGGAGCAAACGCAAAGACAAACTAAAGGGGGCCAAAGGGGCAGAGCTGCACAGTGCTGGGGCGTTGGTCTGGGCTGTGATGGCCACCAGTGGGAATGAGGGGGAGACAGGAGGACACAAGCTACCCTGTCTACTGGGGGTTTCAGCTGAATCAGTGGTGCTGATCGAGAGATACACACGGAGGGTGGTGTTCAACTGCTGCTGCCGCGATGTGATTGGCTGGAAGGCGGTGATAGACAGCAGGGCCATAGGCGGGCCTTGCCTGGATATCTTCTATGAGAGGGGGGAGGCTGTGTCAATCAGTGTGATGGACAGCCAGGCGGAGGAGATACGGGAGATGGTGCAGAGACTGGAGGTGGGAAGTCTTTAAAACACCGCTGCTCATAAACTATTAAGTTAGTGAATCATTGTTTCTGTTCTGATGATACATTACTGGATACTCACTGTGTCCTGTTTCTGTGTCCAGTTGGTGACACGGGGGTGCGAGGCACGGGAGGTGACCCCCCTGCGTGACGGGGTGGGCCAGCCAGGCTTCCTGATGAGCGAGGAGGGCTTTGTGACGGATCTGCAGCGGTTCGGCTATGCGGAGAGCGGGGGTCTGCAGCTGGGGGCGCGGGTGGTGCGTCTGTGTGGCCATGCCCTGGTGCACCTAGGACCAGAGGAGAGAACCAGACTCCTCCGCACCGCCCACAAGATCCACATCACCGTCATCCCTCCAGATGAGAACGGCAAGCCCCGCAGGTCAGAGAGGGGGGTGAAGGGGGGTCAGGGGTAGTGAGAGATGGATGGGGATACATGACAGTGGGGAGGGGAGGGTAACATGGCGAGAATTAAGGGGAGAGAAGGCTGGGGGAGAGGCAGATATGGAGAGAAGGATGGGGGTCAGGGTTCAAGGAAGTTTGGTAGGTGAAGACTAATGTTGATAAGGAGTTAAAGGACAAGGGAGGGAGGGGGGGGGGGGGGGGGGGGACAGATGAATTCAGGAGGTCAGGGACACACCATTCCAGGGTCACAGCTCACTCTGTTGTTTATGGCGTGTTGTAGTCAGTGTCCCAGCTGGTTAACCACCAATCAATGTGTCTAATGGCCTCTAATGATAGTGACCCAGGTAGTGGCAGTTAGCAAAGACCTCTACATTCTTCTACTGTCAGCCAGATGGACAGTGTTACTGCAGCCTGGTAAAGGAGGAACTTCTCAGACAGAGGAAAGGCAAAACTAAACAGGATATTAACAGGGCTCATGTACATGTCAAACTGGTTGGTGGAGCTATCTACAGAGAGAACCCCTCATTAGTAGATATGGTTTTGACAGTCGTGTTTAAGAACAACCCCAAAAGTGTGGCCACTGTCAGAATGTTGTTACATCTTATAATAGGGAATGACAACTCTTGGATTTCAAAGAGATGCCATGTTTTTTCACTGGTAAATCTATGTTTTTGTTGTTGTGCAAAATCCTCAGAGGTACTGCTCTAGAATACTGTACCATTCATGAATAAACGGAGTGTATTAAAAGGGATGTATATATTTATGTAATATTTATTCAGTAATACCATCTTGTTAGTGAAACTTTTCTTGCTCTCCTGCTGTCTCTAATGGCTCCAGGAGTTTCTCAGAGTTATACCAGAAAGCCATCCAGGATGCAGAGCGTAAGCCTGGGGAGGGCCAGTCTGGAGAGGCCTGGGTGCTGGACGAGAGGGAGGAGGAGGAAGAGGAGATGGAGGAAGAGGAGCGGGAACAGGGAGAGGGGAAGGAGGCGGAGACGATGGAGGGACCAGCAGAGGGAGGAGAGGCTGAGGACAGGCTGTCAGAGACTGGACAGGGTGAGGAGGACCAGGGGGACCAGGGCTCCCTCCTCTCCCCACCCAGCCTGCCTCTGTTACGGGCCACCTCCCTGCAGGACCACCCACTCAACCAGATCGTGGAGATCACCCCCTCCCAGCTAACACGCAGCTACTCCCTAGAGAGGCACCCGTCCTGCCGAGACATATGTGACAGGTATGTGACCTCCACCCTCAGCCCCATCATAAACCTCAGGTTATTTATTCCTCAGAGGATTCTCTGACATCCTTGTCATCATGAGTTCAAACATCATGGTTTTTACTAGGTATTATTGTGTGTGTTTATGGTTTCATCGAATGAACTCAAATTTTAGCCCAAATCTCAGCTATCCTGAAGATGACTAGATTAACTAGTTTGCCCTCCAGATTGGATTGGAAAGTCATTAGTGTAAACAGCGGATTTATAATCTGTGTATGTCTCAATCTTTGTGTCTCTCTGTGACAGGCATTTGTATGACAACGTGGGTGTGAAGTTGAAACATCACATCTATGAGAACCCAGAGGAGCTGAGAGACACCACGCCTGACCTCATCCTGGCTGTCAAACCCAAGATGCCCCTGGACGAGGAACAGGTACAGACACACACAGGCATGGAGACAAATGACAATCTGGATAATAATCTGATGAAGGTCCACACCCCCTAGTCTGACTGTTTCTATCTCTCTCTCTTTCCCTCTAGTTTGTGGGGGCTGAGTTGGGTGAGGAGAGGCCATCAGCGAGTGACCCCTCCCTGTCCTCCACCCGGTTGTCATGTCTGAACAGAGCGGAGAGAAACTCCCGAGCCCTGAGCCTACACAACTCCATCACCAAGAGTGGGTGTTCCACCACACCACTCACTCTATCCTGCATAACATCCCAATTCCTCTCCAATGTCCTTACACACCTCATTACCATCACCACATCCTCAAATATCAACTACCCCTAGGTAGACGTCCTAGTTTTAGGTGAGGATGGTGATGATGTGTGTTATGAATCCTATTTCCCATGTATTTCTCCTGTTTATTAAACAGCACTTTAACACTGGCATGCATAAACAATAGCGTCTATTAGCGACTGCTCAGCGATGTTGATCACCTTCCTGATGATGGCAAACAGACAGTTGTTCCACTGCCACAACAGCTTGAGAGTGAGAGCAGTAAAACAAAAGAAAGCTAACTGTAAAGAGAGAGAGGAGTAGCTATGATAAGAGAAGGACTATGAAGGCAAGGCCGTCTGAAACAAAAGGCCTCTGTGCAGACCCTGTGCCAGCTGATGAGGCCAGGCCGAATGGTGCTATTACAACTGTTCAAAAATGCTCTCTGCTGTAATTGAGACTCAAATCCCTTTTTAGCCCCCAGACCCTTTCTCCCCTAAAACCTTCTCCTCATTATCCTCCTTTAGCCCTCCCTTCCATCCCCTTTGTCCCTCTTCTTTCATCTAGGCTGCCCCCTATCCCCATAACCCAATATGCCCCCGCCCCTCTACCATCCCCTACCAGCTACACACCAAAGGAGGGCCAGATGGGGGTGGGCTTTAGGCTGCCTCAAATCAAGGATCCCTTTTGGACCATCTGCTCTCTCTTTCTCTGCCGTGAGGCTATGAGACTCATCACAGTGTTTCTGTAAGAGCTCACACACTCATCCTCTCAGCAGATACTTCAGCTTTCTTGGAGGAGATTGTCTCTGTTTCCCTCCCCACACTCCAGAAGGCCGTCACACACAGAGATTGAAAGAACCCACTTCTCGCTCTCACACTGCAGCTAGTCGGGCAGCGCCACCGAGGCAGCAAAGCATTGTGGTAGCACCCCCTGGTGGTGGCTCTTTGTCCTTGTTGAACCACAGAAGGAATTTGCCTGCTCATAAATCCCACAATTCTGTTGTGTTGTCCTGCTTTATTGTCATGGTCTGCTGCTCACCTTGTTGATATGCCTTTGTTATGAAAGCCCATTGAAACTCTGTTTCTCTCTTCCAGTCCTGTCGGAGACCACAGATTCCTCAGAGGAGGAGTGGCAGTCTATAGCTGATCTAGCCACGGCATGCCGCAGCATGCTAGAAGCCTTGTCACGTGAAGGTAAGAAGACATCCATCTGCATGGGATGACAACAGATTATGTTATTTTACTAAATGCATCTACAGCTGTCATATTTGATACATTACCACAGGAAATTGTCAAATTAGCACTGTTGAAAACAAAATACTTTATTTTCTATCGAGTGTATATGGCTGGCTGTGTATGACTGGCTCTGTGTGGTTGGGCTCAGTGACTAACATGGGTAAGTGATGTGTCATATTTCACAACGTAAAGCAGGAGATGGGACCCAAGGAGCAGACTCCCTGACAGAAGGCAAGCTAAAGGACATGAAGGACAGGTGGGTTTGGGTCTCTAGCTATACACGGCTGGTAGCCTAGTGGTTAAAGCGTTGGGCCAGTAACCGAAAGGTTGCTGGATTGAATCCCCGAGCTGACAAGGTAAAAATCTGTCTTTCTACCCCTGAACAAGGCAGTTAACCCACTGTTCCCCGGTGGGCTGTCAATGAAAATAAGAATTTGTTCTTAACTGAATTGCCTAGTTAAATAAAGGTTAAATATCAAATGAAAAATAAATACATGCACACACTGAGATTGGATCACTGTAGACCTCTATGCATGTCTCTCTGTGTATGTGAACTCCAAATGGTGTCTGACTCATTGTCCTTTGTGTGGATCTTCTTGTGGGAGGTTGTAAATCAGAGATGGACTTTTGAACAGTGTGCATATTTCAGCCTCTCTGTTGCTCATCATGATACTGGCTCTTTGGCATATTGCCTGTCCTTAGATCTCCCCCCATCATCTCTCACACTCTCTTTCTTTAACTCTCCAACTCTCTCTCTCCTGCTGTTATGTATTCTCCTTCTTTCTCTCTGATTAATAATCATTTGGTGGTTGCTTATATTTGTCCTGTTTCATACGTGTTAATTGGACATGTATTTTTGTGCATATCCCAACTCCCCCTGAGACCCCCTCAGAGAGTGGGGTCACAGCCAGTACCTCAGCCTCCTCTCTGTTTGACTCAGTGTGAATGCATGTGCCTCTTTCACCCCATTCCCCCCTTTATTGTGTCTCACATTCTGACTCAAAGTCTCTCTCTGTCTTTTCACACAAACACAAAACAGAGAGGATACAGGCAGGGCCGGCCCCAGGCATAAGCGACATAAGCTGTCTCCTAGGGTGCCCGACCACCTATCAAAAAATCTATATATATACACTACCGTTCAAAAGTAACTTTCTCCTGAAACTTGTCAGTCTATTCTTGTTCTGTGAAATGAAGGCTATGCGAGAAATTGCGAGAAATCATGCGAGAAATTGCCAAGAAACTGAAGATCTCGTACAACGCTGTGTACTACTCCCTTTACAGAACAGCGCAAACCAGCGTCTCTAACCAGAATAGAAAGAGGAGTGGGAGAAAGTTCTTTGTTTCTGGACATTTTGAGCCTGTAATCGAACCCACAAATGCTGATGCACCAGATACTCAACTAGTCTAAAGAAGGCCAGTTTTATTGCTTCTTTAATTAGCACAACAGTTTTCAGCTGTGCTAACATAATTGCAAAAGAGGGCCTCCCGGGTGGCGCAGTGGTCTAAGGCACTGCATCGCAGTGCTAGCTGTCCCGAGTGGCGCAGTGGTCTAGCTGTGCCACCAGAGATTCTGGGTTTGAGTCCAGGCTCTGTCGCAGCCGACCGGGAGGCCCATGGGGCGGCGCACAATTGGCCCAGCGTCGTCTGGGTTAGGGAGGGTTTGGCCGGCAGGGATATCCTTGTCTCATTGCGCACTAGTGACTCCTGTGGCGGGCCGGGCGCAGTGCACGCTGACCAGGTCGCTAGGTGTACGGTGTTTCCTCCAACACATTGGTGCGGCTGGCTTCTGGGTTGGATGGGCATTGTGTCAAGAAGCAGTGCGGCTTGGTTGGGTTGTGTTTCAGAGGACGCGTGGCTCTCAACCTTCGCTTCTCCCGAGTCCGTACGGGAGTTGCAGCGATGAGACAAGACTAACTACTACCAATTGGATACCTTGAAATTGGGGAGAAAAAGGGGTGAAAAAATTAAAAACATAATTGCATTTTTTTTTTTTATGATCAATTAGCCTTTTAAAATTATAAACTTGGATTAGCTAATACAACGTGCCATTGGAACACAGGAGTGATGGTTGCTGATAATGGGCCTCTGTATGCCTATGTAGATATTCCATTAAAAATCTGCCGTTTCCAGCTACAATAGTCATTTACAACATTAACAGTGTCTACACTGTATTTCTGATCAATTCGATGTTATTTTAATGGACAAAAAATTAGCTTTTCTTTCAAAAACAAGGACATTTCTAAGTGACCCCAAATTTTTGAACGGTAGTGTGTATTTTTTTGGAACTCAATCTGTTGAGAGTTAGAACAGTTGAATACATCAAGTGCATTTTCGAAATTTGGTTGACCATCAGAAGTTTTTCTCTTGTCATGTCAGTTACTAACAGTTACTCAATTAGCCCATGTCAGCTAACAATTTTTTTGATTGGTCAATTAGTCTAGCCGGGGCCTCCCGAGTGGCGCAGTGGTCTAAGGCATTGCATCGCAGTGCTAGAGGCATCACTACGGACCTGGGTTCGATCCCAGGCTGTGTCGCAGCTGTCCGTGACCGGGAGACCCGTGAGGCGGCGCACAATTGGACCAGCGTTGTCCGGGTTAGGGGAGGGTTTGGCCAGCCGGGATGTCCGGGCCGGGCGCATACACGCTGACTTTGGTCGCCAGGTGTACGGTGTTTCCTCCGACACATTGGGGTGGCTGGCTTCCGGGTTAAGTGAGCAGTGTGTCAAGAAGCAGGGTCGTGTTTCGGAGGACGCGTGGCTCTTGGCCTTTGCCTCTCGAGTCCGTACGGGAATTGCAGCGATGGGACAAGACTGTAACTACCAATTGGATACCACGAAATTGGGGAGAAAAAGTGGTAAAATAAAAAATAGTCTAGCCAGCTATCTAAACTTGTAGGAATCATGGTTGAATTATCGACAGGGCCACTAAAATGTTTTGCCTGCGAGGTGGTGTAGCCCCCCAACAAAATTTTGCTCAAGGCCCCCAAAAGGCTAGGGCCGACCCTGGATACAGGAAACATACAGACAGCACCAAACTATGTGCATTATACTGAGTGTGTGTCTCTGTCCCGTTTCGCCAGTGACTCACCGGGCCACCTGGAGGAGAAGGTGTCCCAGCTGGAGGACATGCTGAAGAGGCTGCAGGACGACTTGCAAAAGGTACTCCCCATTCAGATGGCCAACCACAGCCCCTCCCCAGACCCCCCCCACAGCATCCTGCCCACACAGTGACCCCACGACCCCCCCATCCCGTCCACTTACCCCCCACCCTACCTTGTACCCCACCCTCCCTTCTCCTCACCCAACCCCCTGATTCCTACTACAGACAGACAGACGGACGGACGGACGGACGGACGGACGGAATGTAGAAGTAGGGTGGGCCAAGCAAAAGAAACCTGTCTTGTCATTGGGCAGGGTGAACAGAGGAGATGAGAAGATTGGCTGGAGGGACTTTGGGCAACCATGCTCACTCTCTCAACACTAAGTGACCAATGGCAGTAGAGGCAAGTACAGCATGAGATTTTTCCTCTGTTGTTGCGTTGAAAACAAAATAACAATTGGAAATGGAACTACTAAAAAACAGACCTGAGTTCATTAACCCAATAACCTAAAACGACCTGTGGGGTCCTTCATGGATGTGAAAGATGTAAGCAAAGTTCCTCCTCGCAACCCTGAAGGTCTGACAGGCTGTCAGTCATCCCTGTGTGCAGCCTCAGGACCTCAGCACCATTTCTCCATTCACAGGCTCTTCTCTGGGAAACATGGGGACTTGGGGATGGATGCCCTTTGAAGCCTTCAGAACTACTGAATGACTAGCTGCTCTTGTAGTGTTGGTTACACAATGTAGAGCATCTGGGGAGGAAAGGAAGACTGAAGCAAATTGGAGAAAGGGTGAGAAAGAGTGAAAGAAGGAGAGAGAAATGAAGAGGGTTTGGAAGCCTCCCAAGCATCCTTAAACACATTTGGGTGAGACATGATTCCTTTGTTACAGTAACGAGGGTGTTTAATCTCTGAGGTCAAATGAAACCCTATGGTATGCAGTGTGCTATATCCCCTCCAACGTAGTCCTTTTCACCACTCAAATATCAAAGAGACGCCACACTGCCAGTGTTTAAAACTGCCATCCAACTAAGTGAATGACATTCTAAGGATTTTAGTGCAAATGCTATTCGCTCAACTTCTTGAAACATGTGAGACATGAAGCACACATAAGAATCAAACTCTGCAGATATTATGGTCACAATCCTGTGGCTATAACTCCAACATTTCGTAACTCCCTACTCTTCCTCTGAACACTCACCATTAACACAGTGTTATCATCAATCTAGACAACACACAGACATTAACAGCCAGGGACAATTAACAAAGAAGGAAGACGACCTAACAGGGACATGCCACATCAGATGATCCATTTTCTCTGTTGTTTACCTTCTGCCCTGGTAGAGTGAGTGAGCATGGTTGGTTATGGGCTTTCCCGGTCCCATAGTATGTCCAGCAGAAACAAGTAGGAATTAGCTAAGACCGTGGGAATTGTGTTACCTCAGAGTAGCTGGTTAGGTTCCATTCAGAAGTGTGATGTGAAACATGGACTACTTTTGGTTAGTCTTTGGTTTCTGTCTGACTGCCAAGACGGGAGGGTTGACGGTACTGAAGCTAGTGTAGTATGGCCCAGTGAACAATCACCTGATGTGGTGATGATCATTGGTTACTTTGCTTTCTGTTGGACTCTCAACTTTACATTTATTAATTTTCCAATTCTGAAGCTGAGTACTTGTTATTTCAGGTGTATTGACTTGCTCCAGGGCACAGTTGCACTATGGTCCACTAGGGAGTTGAACCAGCAAAGCCATACAGTACTGCTGCTATCAAAGAGAATTCCTATTGACCCAGATTGATGATAACTGGTCTCATCTATCATGAATTGTTATTGTCAACTATCCGTAACCCGTCCCCTCCTCATCCCACGACTCACTGACATCACACCAGACAGACAGACAGACAGACAGACAGACAGACAGACAGACAGACAGACGAGAGAGAAAGACAGACAGGAGACAGACAGGAGACAGACAGACAGGAGACAGACAGACAGGCAGACAGACAGACAGACAGACAGACAGACAGACAGACAGGAGACAGACAGGAGACAGACAGACAGACAGACAGACAGACAGACAGACAGACAGACAGACAGACAGACAGACAGACAGACAGACAGACAGGAGACAGACAGACAGACAGACAGACAGACAGACAGACAGACAGACAGACAGACAGACAGACAGACACAGACAGAGAGACAGCCAGACCAGACGAGACAGATAGACAGACAGACAGATAGATAGACACAGACAGACAGACAGACAGAGAGACCAGACAGACAGAGACAGCCGGACGAGACAGACAGACGTCAGTCTGGATAGAACCCTCTCTGTGTAGATAGTAAAACAAATCAACACCATTACATAAGGCAAAGGTGCAGGGAGGCAATATAATTAAGCAATAAGGCACGAGGGGGTGTGGTAAATGGCCAATATACCACGGCATAGGGCTGTTCTTATGCATGACGCAGTGCCTGGCCATAAACCACAAATCCCTGAGGTGCCTTATTGCTATTCTAAACTGTTTACCAACGTAATTAGAGCAGTAAAAAGACATGTTTTGTCATACCCGTGTCAGTTAAAGGTTTAGTGTTAAAGCAATAATGCTGTTGGTAACACTGGTTGTGCTGGTAGTGGCCCCTGTCTGTTTGTGTACCCTAAGCCTCCGATTTCCTGTCTCTGTCACAACTCTTGATACAGTTTGTGACATAGCAAACAGGAAGCATTTACTATGGCAAATCACCGCTCTAAAAATTGCAATAGCTGATTTCAAACTGAATTCCAAGTAGTGAGAGATTAGGGTGACCCCTGCTGTTTGGTTGATGAGGAATGCAAGACATTTTGGAGCTTGGGTCTTTATGGAAATCTCACTTGTATAACAATCAGCTACATTGGAAATAAAATGTTATGGCAATTCCTCTGCTCTCGTTTAATGAGAGATTGATTTATTAATTGGTTGTTTGGTCTGGAACAAGTGGTTGCCATAGTAAATCCCATCTAAACATTTCCTCCATACTCCACTTCTCCCTATGGAGTGCTTTTATAGAAGGAAATTGGTTTGTATTTGCGTGTGTGAGTGCGTGCGTGTATCTGGTGTGTGTGTGTACTTCTCTAGTACCCTGCCTTGCTTGCACTGCTACCACAAGGAATGTATGTGTATGTTTGTGAACCCGTCTGTCTGCGCGTGCCTGCTGTCCAGCCCAGTCCAAGCCAGCCCTCACCCACCTCCACCCACACCCAGATCCCTCTCACCCCTCCATCCATCCCAGCCATGGTGGTCTGACAGACGGGTGTTGTTGTGTGCCGCTCCCTGGCAGGAGAAGGAGGACAAGGCGGTGCTGCAGGCCGAGGTGCAGAGCCTCAGGCAGAATAACCAGCGGCTGCAGGAGGAATCCCAGAGCACCGTGGCCCGCCTCATCAAAGTCACCGAGCTGCTGTGCAATGTCAACAAGCCCTGCTAGCTCTCTCACAGTACACACTATGTGTACACAGACACAATATAACACACACACACAAGATCACACACAAACAAACTCACATAAACAAAGGCAGACATTCAATATTGTATACAAACACCCATGCACAATACATCAACATACTCTATTACTGTTGCTCACTGTATATTAATACAGACACACACACACACATGCATAATACTCTGCATTCTGTAGAATGACATTTGAACTCTGGACCAGCCCATGAGTGTCGAACCAACTGAAAAACAACCCTGAGTCATTTCTCACCATCTGATGGTCTTCTCAATAGCTTGACCAGTTGAGCAGCATATCCAGGGTTGCTCTTTGCCCAATAGTGTGTTTCTTTGTACCGTGAGTGTGCGCGTGCGTGCATCACCATGGTTATTTTATCTTGCTTCACATACTTGACAAGTTGGGCAGAATAGCAATTGCTTAAAGCTACCCAATTGATTTAGATGAAGAGACACATGTGCAGCATGTTTGATGGCTGTTTATTTCAATTGACCCAAAGTGTGTGTACAGTATGTAAACAGTAGTCTCTCTCCTCTCTGCTCAACCCTCTCCATGATATGCAACGTCTCGGACTGAGAACAAACAGCTCAGCTGTGCACCATTAGAGTGGAGGGCCTTGGAGCTACATAGGGAAAATGACATGCATGCAGGCAGCCTGCTTGAAAAGACAGACTGATGCATACTGACCCTGCCTCTCTCTGCCAACCTGCTCACAGAATGGTTAGTTCATTGTGTAGAGACACTATTCTCTCCCCTCCCTACCGCCTCAGCTTCATTTGAAGGGTTGTGGACTTGAGTCGGCCAGTAACAGAGTATTTCACATCTGCTTTCAGGGAATGAGATGCAATTTAGTTATAAGGGAATGGACTCACCGAATGGACTCAGAGAGCTGGTGGTGTTCCGTGCAAGTAGTTGAGACGGATATGGAAGTGGATAATACCTTGGATGAGGATGAAACAATGGAACTTTATCCCTTAAAGACTGGCTGTAGAAGCTACACTGTAGAAAGTACGCCTCCTGCTGGACTGAGCCATGCACTGCCACACAGCAGCTCTCCTTTCAAAGAAAAAAACATTGTAGAGATTTAATGTAAACTGAACAGGATTCCTTTAGTGAACACAGCCATCTGTGTTCAATTATATTTTGTGTTTGTTTGTTTGCTGGCTACAATGATAATTCAGTGTATTTGAAAGTCATTTGGAAAGGTTCTAGAGTGGTTGACTGGGTGAGGGATTCCCTCATTTCATCTTTCTGTGTGTGTACCTACTGTATGTGTTTCTGCGTTGTTTTTGCACTTTTAGCATAACCTATATGGGCATGGGACAGGGCACTATTTAACCTCCTGCCCAGGTTTATGCCTTGCTTGAAAAATGAAAGTGGATTTGATCTCACCCCACCTCATCTTCAGGTCCACTGCTGATGATGCCAATAACAATATGAGATCAGAGGAGGACGGGATTATTCCTCCTCCAAGACTGTTCTGCCAAAAGACGCCAGGGCAGATCTCCTACACCCCACTCAGACCACTGGACCCAGCTGTGACACACCCAAAATAACTAGACTTAAAATTTGGAAGGGATGCCAAACAATCGTCAATCATACTGTCTCAATGCTACTTTTTAAAGACCTACCCTTTTACTTCCTCTTGTGATTTTATTTTAGAGTCACTGTGATTGCCCGGTACCAGCAGATTACCATATATTCTAATGAAATAAAACATCTAAACTTGATCTATATGTGAAGATGACATGTACCAGCTGAAGTGTTCAATGTTACTTAGCGCATTCGGTTGTGTATGCCGTCCATTGCAGGATGGTTTAATATGCAGACCAGTGTAAATGTGGCCGAACAGGCTGTTTGATCCATGCTGTTTGAAATGGTGATGCCTTGTTGGAAATGATTAGCAGAGTTGAGAAGTGGAAGAATATCTGATGTTTTACTGTGTTCTTCGGTATAGTTCTTTAGATTCTAGGAGGTTGTTGAAGCATGATACTGCACCAGGCAACTTCCTAGCTCCCCTCTGTGTGTGTGTGTGTGTGTATGTATGTATGTATAAAAATGTAATAACTTATTAATCTTGCAAATGTGGAATTCCTTGTTGGATGTTTTAATACAAGGGGGGAGGGAGGAAGCAATTACATGTGCTAAAAAGTTAAACTGGTATGGTGGGGGTTGGTTTAAAGGAATAATCTTTTTTTGGTAGAAATTCAAACACAAGAAGACAGCAGGAAATATATTTCTGCAATGTTCTAGTATTTCTTGGGGGAATAATATTGGTTATCATTATCATATTACTATTGAGCTATTCATTCAGAGCTCCTACGTTCACATTCAATAAGGTCTCTAATGCCAACTAGGTATGTGTTAAAGAGTGACTCCTCCACAGAGGACCGGACAGGCAACATGGTCAGACTGGTTCATGTGAAGGCTTCTCTCTCAGACATTCTGCCTACCTGAAAGTGTAATGAATGGTAACTCAGCTTGGTGTCTTCATTTCAGTTCTTCATGGTAGCAGACAGTGACAGGT